>NW_027200194.1:0-23237 GCF_038502225.1 Cherax quadricarinatus | reverse complement strand
TTTCTCCAGGTCCGTTTGTAGTTTTACCTCATCTTCGTGAGTGTTTATTCTCATTGATTTTACATCTGCAACCAGGAATATGTCTGACAATCTGTTCTGGTACGTCATTTCAATATACCAGAAATAGTTCTGGTCGTAATATCGTTCTTTGCAGAACCCTCCTTGTTAGACTTTCTGCTTCTGATATCTCTTCTCAGATAATAACTCAATGTTTCTTTGATTCATTCATGCCTCTTGTTAGTTGTTCTAGTTTATTGTAAAGTACAATGTCAAATGCCTTGTTAAAATTAAAAAAAAACAAGCAATTTATCTTTCTTCTCTCTTCTACATCTCTTCTGTTACTTTACAATAAGAGTGAATCAAGATTACAAGACTTGATATGCCATCTCTAAATACATGGTATATGAAACCACGTCCCTCCTGGTGCTGCAATATTCTCCCTCTAGCTTCTTCATTATCTTAAATAATATGGATGTCAGTTATACTGAGAAATAGTTTAATGTTTTCTGTCCCTCACCTGTCTTAAATACTGGGATTACATTTGTTGTCTTCCAGATCTCGGAGAATTGTCCTGTATTTGTTGAAGTGTTGTAGATTATAGTTGGTGATTCAGTGTGTCTGCTCCCTCTGGCAGAATCCATAGTGACACTGTCAACTCTCATTGCCTTTTATATATCTAGTTCATTCAAAAGGCTTTCATTTCCTTCCCTGTTGTGTGTTGTCCAGTGTCTGGTAGTCAACCTTTTCTATTTGACTTTTCTGTGTTGTTCCTCTGAAAACATCTTGAAATAGTTTGTTCGTCTTCCAATAATGCGTCGTCGTTTTTCGTTAACATCTCTATTTTCTTCAGCTTTATTGTCTTAGCTTTTATTCTCAATTTTTTTATTATGTCACCATTAAAATGGTATAAAATACCGACAGGTTGTTAGGTAAGACACATATGCAACAGTTAGGTATCTTTATTTCGAAACGTTTCGCCTACACAGTAGGCTTCTTCAGTCGAGTACAGAAAAGTTGATAGAAGCAGAAGAGACTTGAAGACGATGTAATCAGTCCATCACCCTTAAAGTTTTGAGGTTGTCAGTCCCTCAGTCTGGAGAAGAGTATTGTTCCATAGTCTGACTACGGAACAGTGCTCTTCTCCAGACTGAGGGACTGACCACCTCAAAACTTTAAGGGTGATGGACTGATTACATCGTCTTCAAGTCTCTTCTGCTTCTATCAACTTTTCTGTACTCGACTGAAGAAGCCTACTGTGTAGGCGAAACGTTTCGAAATAAAGATACCTAACTGTTGCATATGTGTCTTACCTAACACTCCACTGTACAGTTGCACCTCTAACCCCTCCACTGTACAGTTGCACCTCTAACCCCTCCACTGTACAGTTGCACCTCTAACCCCTCCACTGTACAGTTGCACCTCTAACCCCTCCACTGTACAGTTGCACCTCTAACCTCTCCACTGTACAGTTGCACCTCTAACCTCTCCACTGCACAGTTGCACCTCTAACCTCTCCACTGTACAGTTGCAACTCTAACCTCTCCACTGTACAGTTGCACCTCTAACCTCTCCACTGTACAGTTGCACCTCTAACCCCTCCACTGTACAGTTGCAATTCTAACCTCTCCACTGTACAGTTGCACCTCTAACCCCTCCACTGTACAGTTGCACCTCTAACCCCTCCACTGTACAGTTGCACCTCTAACCTCTCCACTGTACAGTTGCACCTCTAACCCCTCCACTGTACAGTTGCACCTCTAACCTCTCCACTGTACAGTTGCACCTCTAACCTCTCCACTGTACAGTTGCACCTCTAACCTCTCCACTGTACAGTTGCACCTCTAACCTCTCCACTGTACAGTTGCACCTCTAACCTCTCCACTGTACAGTTGCACCTCTAACCTCTCCACTGTAGTGTTGCACCTCTAACCTCTCCACTGTAGTGTTGCACCTCTAACCTCTCCACTGTAGTGTTGCACCTCTAACCTCTCCACTGTAGTGTTGCACCTCTAACCTCTCCACTGTAGTGTTGCACCTCTAACCTCTCCACTGTACAGTTGCACCTCTAACCTCTCCACTGTAGTGTTGCACCTCTAACCTCTCCACTGTAGTGTTGCACCTCTAACCTCTCCACTGTAGTGTTGCACCTCTAACCTCTCCACTGTAGTGTTGCACCTCTAACCTCTCCACTGTACAGTTGCACCTCTAACCTCTCCACTGTAGTGTTGCACCTCTAACCTCTCCACTGTAGTGTTGCACCTCTAACCTCTCCACTGTAGTGTTGCACCTCTAACCCCTCCACTGTAGTGTTGCACCTCTAACCTCTCCACTGTACAGTTGCACCTCTAACCTCTCCACTGTACAGTTGCACCTCTAACCTCTCCACTGTACAGTTGCACCTCTAACCCCTCCACTGTAGTGTTGCACCTCTAACCTCTCCACTGTAGTGTTGCACCTCTAACCTCTCCACTGTAGTGTTGCACCTCTAACCCCTCCACTGTAGTGTTGCACCTCTAACCTCTCCACTGTACAGTTGCACCTCTAACCTCTCCACTGTACAGTTGCACCTCTAACCCCTCCACTGTACAGTTGCACCTCTAACCTCTCCACTGTAGTGTTGCACCTCTAACCTCTCCACTGTACAGTTGCACCTCTAACCCCTCCACTGTACAGTTGCACCTCTAACCTCTCCACTGTACAGTTGCACCTCTAACCCCTCCACTGTACAGTTGCACCTCTAACCTCTCCACTGTACAGTTGCACCTCTAACCCCTCCACTGTATAGTTGCACCTCTAACCTCTCCACTGTACAGTTGCACCTCTAACCCCTCCACTGTAGTGTTGCACCTCTAACCTCTCCACTGTAGTGTTGCACCTCTAACCTCTCCACTGTAGTGTTGCACCTCTAACCTCTCCACTGTACAGTTGCACCTCTAACCCCTCCACTGTACAGTTGCACCTCTAACCTCTCCACTGTACAGTTGCACCTCTAACCTCTCCACTGTACAGTTGCACCTCTAACCTCTCCACTGTACAGTTGCACCTCTAACCTCTCCACTGTACAGTTGCACCTCTAACCCCTCCACTGTAGTGTTGCACCTCTAACCTCTCCACTGTAGTGTTGCACCTCTAACCTCTCCACTGTAGTGTTGCACCTCTAACCTCTCCACTGTAGTGTTGCACCTCTAACCTCTCCACTGTAGTGTTGCACCTCTAACCCCTCCACTGTAGTGTTGCACCTCTAACCTCTCCACTGTAGTGTTGCACCTCTAACCCCTCCACTGTAGTGTTGCACCTCTAACCCCTCCACTGTAGTGTTGCACCTCTAACCCATCCACTGTAGTGTTGCACCTCTAACCCCTCCACTGTAGTGTTGCACCTCTAACCCCTCCACTGTAGTGTTGCACCTCTAACCCCTCCACTGTAGTGTTGCACCTCTAACCCCTCCACTGTAGTGTTGCACCTCTAACCCCTCCACTGTAGTGTTGCACCTCTAACCCCTCCACTGTAGTGTTGCACCTCTAACCCCTCCACTGTAGTGTTGCACCTCTAACCTCTCCACTGTAGTGTTGCACCTCTAACCCCTCCACTGTAGTGTTGCACCTCTAACCTCTCCACTGTAGTGTTGCACCTCTAACCCCTCCACTGTAGTGTTGCACCTCTAACCCCTCCACTGTAGTGTTGCACCTCTAACCCCTCCACTGTAGTGTTGCACCTCTAACCTCTCCACTGTAGTGTTGCACCTCTAACCCCTCCACTGTAGTGTTGCACCTCTAACCTCTCCACTGTAGTGTTGCACCTCTAACCTCTCCACTGTAGTGTTGCACCTCTAACCTCTCCACTGTAGTGTTGCACCTCTAACCCCTCCACTGTAGTGTTGCACCTCTAACCCCTCCACTGTAGTGTTGCACCTCTAACCCCTCCACTGTAGTGTTGCACCTCTAACCTCTCCACTGTAGTGTTGCACCTCTAACCCCTCCACTGTAGTGTTGCACCTCTAACCTCTCCACTGTAGTGTTGCACCTCTAACCCCTCCACTGTAGTGTTGCACCTCTAACCCCTCCACTGTAGTGTTGCACCTCTAACCCCTCCACTGTAGTGTTGCACCTCTAACCCCTCCACTGTAGTGTTGCACCTCTAACCTCTCCACTGTAGTGTTGCACCTCTAACCCCTCCACTGTAGTGTTGCACCTCTAACCTCTCCACTGTAGTGTTGCACCTCTAACCTCTCCACTGTAGTGTTGCACCTCTAACCCCTCCACTGTAGTGTTGCACCTCTAACCCCTCCACTGTAGTGTTGCACCTCTAACCCCTCCACTGTAGTGTTGCACCTCTAACCTCTCTACTGTAGTGTTGCACCTCTAACCTCTCCACTGTAGTGTTGCACCTCTAACCTCTCCACTGTAGTGTTGCACCTCTAACCTCTCCACTGTAGTGTTGCACCTCTAACCTCTCCACTGTAGTGTTGCACCTCTAACCTCTCCACTGTAGTGTTGCACCTCTAACCTCTCCACTGTAGTGTTGCACCTCTAACCTCTCCACTGCTCTGACGTTGTAAAAGTGTCTTGTAATGTTTATGAGTCATGCGTGTATTCGTCTTCCATCTATGTATCTTGTGGTCTCCCTCACGCTAAACAAACTCTGTTTGTCCTCCTCCTGTTTTATTTTCTTTGTCATCATTGCTTCTCTTATGTCTTTATTTTTCTTCTGAAATTCGCTAGCTCACTCTCCCTTAGTCTCTTAATGTAATTTAGTTTTCGAGCCTCCACCACCGATTGAGCCGAATGGCCCACACGGGCTTAGCGTTTCGCAGGCATAATAAAATGGGGAAAAGCCTTAAGAATTTTTACATTTCCTGTGCTTAATTAGGTGTGGGCTCCACTCTGGTTCCGCGAAGTCAAGAACTGGTTTGGTTCATCGTTGTATACATAGTTGTGAATGTCTGTTTTTTGAGGGCTCTCGTGACTTAGGTTACGTGTGACCTTTTATCTTCTATATTTCTCGTTTTTTTTTCAGATTATTTTCTGTCTGATACATACACTTTCGTCACTTTATTTCCTCGCTTATTTTCATTATTTTGCATTGCCTTTGGTCATATTCCAGCTGTCAAATTTTAGGCCTTTCTTGTAGCTGGTAGAGGCTATCATGTTCTTGTAGCTGGTAGAGGCTATCATGTTCTTGTAGCTGGTAGAGGCTATCATGTTCTTGTAGCTGGTAGAGGCTATCGTGTTCTTGTAGCTGGTCTAGGCTATCTTCTTGTAGCTGGTCCAGGCTATCTTGTTCTTGTAACTGGTAGAGGTTATCATATTCTTGTAGCTGGTCCAGGCTATCTTGCGCTTGTAGCTGGTCCACGCTATCTTCTTGTAGCTGGTCTAGGCTATCTTGTTCTTGTAGCTGGTCCAGGCTATCATGTTCTTGTAGTTGGTAGAGGTTATCTTGTTCTTGTAGCTGGTCCAGGGAATCTTGTTCTTGTAGCTGGTCCAGGGAATCTTGTTCTTGTAGCTGGTCCAGGGAATCTTGTTCTTGTAGCTGGTCCAAGCTATCTTTTTCTTGTAGCAAGTCCACGCTATCTTGTTGTTGTAGCTGGTCTAGGCTATCTTGTTCTGTAGCAAGTCCACGCTATCTTGTTGTATCTGGTCCAGGCTATCTAGTTCTTGTAGCAAGTCCACTCTATCTTGTTGTAGCAAGTCCACGCTATCTTGTTGTAGTTGGTCCAGGCTACCTTCTTGTTGTAGCTGGTCCAGGCTACCTTATTCTTGTAACTGGTCTGGGCTATCTTGTTCTTGTAGCTGGTAGAGATTATCTTGTTCTTGTAGCTTGGCCTTTGGTCATGCTCCAGCTGTCAAATTTTAGGCCATTCTTGTAGCTGGTCCAGGTTATCTTGTTCTTGTAGCTTGCAGAGGCTATCATGTTCTTGTAACTGGTCCAGGCTATCATGCTCTTGTAGCAAGTCCACGCTATCATGTTCTTGTAGCTGGTAGAGGCCATCTTGTTCTTGTAGCTGGTAGAGGCTATCTTGTTCTTGTAGCTGGTAGAGGCTATCTTGTTCTTGTAGCTGGTAGAGGCCATCTTGTTCTTGTAGCTGGTAGAGGCCATCTTGTTCTTGTAGCTGGTAGAGGCCATCTTGTTCTTGTGGCTGGTAGAGGCCATCTTGTTCTTGTGGCTGGTAGAGTCCATCTTGTTCTTGTAGCTGGTAGAGGCCATCTTGTTCTTGTAGCTTGTAGAGACCATCTTGTTCTTGTAGCTGGTAGAGGCCATCTTGTTCTTGTAGCTGGTAGAGGCCATCTTGTTCTTGTAGCTGGTAGAGGCCATCTTGTTCTTGTGGCTGGTAGAGGCCATCTTGTTCTTGTAGCTGGTAGAGGCCATCTTGTTCTTGTAGCTGGTAGAGGCCATCTTGTTCTTGTAGCTGGTAGAGGCCATCTTGTTCTTGTAGCTGGTAGAGGCCATCTTGTTCTTGTAGCTGGTCCGGGCTATCTTGTTCTTGTAGCTGGTCCGGGCCATCTTGCTCTTGTAGCTGGCCCGGGCCATCTTGTTCTTGTAGCTGGCTCGGGCCATCTTGTTCTAGTAGCTGATAGAGGCTATCTTGATGTAACTGGACCAGGACATGTGTTAGTATTCACCTTAGCTTCACATAGTCTCTGAACACTGGTACATATGATTCAAAGGTCGGAAAGGTCACTTGCGCATAAAGGTCCCGTTGCAGAGTATTATTAATTGGGACACTGATGAAATAATATATTTATTTGGTAAATTAAAGTTTATTTGAAAAATACACGGCAATAACATGACAGATAATTGATTCAATAAGATATATGACTACCCGTTGTTTTTATAAGCATTGCTTTGGTATAGAATCGACTAATGCTGAACACATTTTGGCAAGTTCTGCGGCTTGGTACTAGGTCTCAATACCAGCAGCAATTACTTTCTTTATATTAGAACAGTCCCGTTTTGCGATTGTGCGTTTGGGAATTGCCTGTAGGTTTTCAATTGGGTTGAGGTCAGGAGAATTTCCGGTCTAATGTAGAACACTTAACCCACTTTCTTCGAAGAATAGCAGCATTTTTCTGGAAGTGTGGCATTGACCAAGATCCTGCTGGAAAGTCTTATCCATCAGGAAAGTCTCCATCTATAATGGGATGTAAATGAGTTGCCAGGATTGGCTTGTATTTGTCACTGTTCATCGTGCTGTCCAGGGTTTTTAGCAGTAAAAATACCCCATAACATCTTAGGTGGGTGTTTTCGTGCTTCTTGAATGTGTCCATTCTGAAGAGGTTCATCTTTGCTCCGTCTTACTAGTATTAATCTTTACTGATGTACTTCAAAATGCGCCACATCTGATCGAGTGCCAACCGCAGCCATTTGTTTTCATAGCAGCAGTCAATAATTGTTTCTTTACCGGCTTACTGGCATTTCTGCCAGCTTCAAGGAGCATTCGTCGAGCAATCAGCTCTCTTCAGAATCCGACCAACAGTTGACTTTGATAGGCTCAAATCTGTATGATATTCAAATCAGCATGTTTTCGGTGTACGCTTCCTTGGTGTAACATCCATCATGAATTTCAGCAGTAATCATGAATTGAAGGGGAGAATTTGGCTAAACTACATTCACAAATGGAGCACACTTGAAGGAATACCTTTACAGAACAACAGCTGTTGCAGCACTGACGAGAGTCGCAGGGTAACACCACAGCTAGATGGTTGCCGGTAGCAAACTCTCTGAAAAGAAAAGAAACCGAACTAAAGCAATATGAGATAATCACAAACTTATTCCTAGCCCATACTATACCGTATGGCATACCTCAGAAAACTTTATCTCATTCGGATACCCCGACCGTAATCATGATTGATGTGTATTTAATAAGTTCTTTATTCGTTACTTTAAGCATCCCTGTTGCTACTGCCTGTTTCTTTAGTATTTTTCAAAAGATTTCTGTAAATTTCTTTTAGTCAAGAAATATGCACTCATTCCATACCTTCCTCTCCTGTCTGAAGTTAGAGTGACATAGGCTCCTGTTATACTCGTCAGCTTAAACTTCACTGAACTCTTCCTCTTTCTCAAGAGCAACTCTCTCTCCCTCTTTCTCTCTAAGTTCTCTACGAACTTTTTTTCTATTTTATTGGATGGGACATCAGTCTGGTGTTTTATGTTGATTAAATGTTAATTTATAATTATCATTGCATATTTTCTGCTCCGTTAATTAAATGTTGTAATCGTTACTAATTTGCTGTTACTATGGTGATATCGTAACCTGTTTTGTTTGTGCATCCAGGATACACAAACACCGCCCACAATGTAAGGTGACCCAGCATCAGTGGAGACACAAACACCTCCGACAATGTAAGGTGACCCAGCATCAGTGGAGACACAAATACCTCCCACAATGTAAGGTGACCCAGTATCAGTGGGGACACAAACACCTCCCACAATGTAAGGTGACCTAGTATCAGTGGGGACACAAACACCTCCCACAATGTAAGGTGACCCAGTATCAGTGGGGACACAAACACCTCCCACAATGTAAGGTGACCTAGTATCAGTGGGGACACAAACACCTCCCACAATGTAAGGTGACCTAGTATCAGTGGGGACACAAACACCTCCCACAATGTAAGGTGACCTAGTATCAGTGGAGACACAAACACCGCCCACAATGTAAGGTGACCTAGTATCAGTGGGGACACAAACACCTCCCACAATGTAAGGTGACCTGGTATCAGTGGGGACACAAACACCTCCCACAATGTAAGGTGACCTAGTATCAGTGGAGACACAAACACCTCCCACAATGTAAGGTGACCTAGTATCAGTGGAGACACAAACACCTCCCACAATGTAAGGTGACCTAGTATCAGTGGGGACACAAACACCTCCCACAATGTAAGGTGACCTAGTATCAGTGGAGACACAAACACCTCCCACAATGTAAGGTGACCTAGTATCAGTGGAGACACAAACACCTCCCACAATGTAAGGTGACCTAGTATCAGTGGGGACACAAACACCTCCCACAATGTAAGGTGACCTAGTATCAGTGGAGACACAAACACCTCCCACAATGTAAGGTGACCCAGTATCAGTGTAGACACAAACACCTCCCACAATGTAAGGTGACCTAGTATCAGTGGAGACACAAACACCTCCCACAATGTAAGGTGACCTAGCATCAGTGGGGACACAAACACCTCCCACAATGTAAGGTGACCTAGTATCAGTGGAGACACAAACACCTCCCACAATGTAAGGTGACCCAGTATCAGTGGGGACACAAACACCTCCCACAATGTAAGGTGACCTAGTATCAGTGGGGACACAAACACCTCCCACAATGTAAGGTGACCTAGTATCAGTGGGGACACAAACACCTCCCACAATGTAAGGTGACCTAGTATCAGTGGGGACACAAACACCTCCCACAATGTAAGGTGACCTAGTATCAGTGGAGACACAAACACCGCCCACAATGTAAGGTGACCTAGTATCAGTGGGGACACAAACACCTCCCACAATGTAAGGTGACCTAGTATCAGTGGAGACACAAACACCTCCCACAATGTAAGGTGACCCAGTATCAGTGAGGACACAAACACCTCCCACAATGTAAGGTGACCTAGTATCAGTGGAGACACAAACACCTCCCACAATGTAAGGTGACCCAGTATCAGTGAGGACACAAACACCTCCCACAATGTAAGGTGACCCAGTATCAGTGAGGACACAAACACCTCCAACAATGTAAGGTGACCCAGTATCAGTGGGGACACAAACACCTCCCACAATGTAAGGTGACCCAGTATCAGTGAGGACACAAACACCTCCCACAATGTAAGGTGACCCAGTATCAGTGGAGACACAAACACCTCCCACAATGTAAGGTGACCCAGTATCAGTGAGGACACAAACACCTCCCACAATGTAAGGTGACCCAGTATCAGTGAGGACACAAACACCTCCAACAATGTAAGGTGACCCAGTATCAGTGGGGACACAAACACCTCCCACAATGTAAGGTGACCCAGTATCAGTGAGGACACAAACACCTCCCACAATGTAAGGTGACCCAGTATCAGTGGAGACACAAACACCTCCCACAATGTAAGGTGACCCAGTATCAGTGAGGACACAAACACCTCCCACAATGTAAGGTGACCCAGTATCAGTGAGGACACAAACACCTCCAATGTAAGGTGACCCAGTATCAGTGGGGACACAAACACCTCCCACAATGTAAGGTGACCTAGTATCAGTGGAGACACAAACACCGCCCACAATGTAAGGTGACCTAGTATCAGTGGGGACACAAACACCTCCCACAATGTAAGGTGACCTAGTATCAGTGGAGACACAAACACCTCCCACAATGTAAGGTGACCCAGTATCAGTGAGGACACAAACACCTCCCACAATGTAAGGTGACCCAGTATCAGTGAGGACACAAACACCTCCAACAATGTAAGGTGACCCAGTATCAGTGGGGACACAAACACCTCCCACAATGTAAGGTGACCCAGTATCAGTGAGGACACAAACACCTCCCACAATGTAAGGTGACCCAGTATCAGTGAGGACACAAACACCTCCCACAATGTAAGGTGACCCAGCGTGGGTCACCAAAGCATAGTGACCCAGCAATTCAGTAAAAAGACAAAATTGTAAATATTAAGAATTTCACATTAACATGCGAACTCACAAGAGCTCATGCACGCACTCACGCACGCGCACACGCAAATGTAATCCCTCTCTTACTCTCACACACGCACGCACGCATTCGCACACACGCCCTGAAAACAACTTTTCACGAGGCAATTACCAAATAGAAAAGTTTGTATTCGAAATCGCTCTCAGAAGACAAGACAGACTGCGTGTAGTCCCCAGGAGGGATGAGAGGGAGTTAGAGAGAGAGAGAGAGACAGAGACAGAGACAGAGACAGAGACACAGACAGACACACACACACACACACACACACACACACACACACACACACAAACTCCTAGCCTGGTTGTGAAAACTGACCTCGCATACCTCCTAACCCCCACCGTCCCTCTCTCTCTACCCCCCTCTCTCTCTCTCCCTCGCTTTCTCTCTCGCTCTCCCTCTCCCTCTCTCTACCTTTCTCTCTCCCTCTCTATCCATCTTTCCCCTCCCTCTCCTCCATATCTTTCTATCTTCCCCCTCTCGTTCTCTCCATCTCTATCCCCCTCCCACACACCTTCCATTCATCTTCCCTTTCCTCCTACCCCTCCCCCCTGGCTTCCTCTCACTTCCCTCTCTTCCCACTCATCATCCCTAGCCTTCTCCCTATCATTCTCTCTCTCTCACAATCTCCTTTCTGTGGTAAAAAAAAAGGGTAACCCAAGAGGGCGGAGACCCAGGGGTCTGGAGGAACCTTGGAGGGAAGGTTGGGAGTTAGAGCTCCAAAAAATGGAGGAAGAGTGGGGGAAGGAAGCTAGCAGAGCTCGGCAGGGTAATGGAGGAGAGGATAGCTGAAGAGAGCAGGAAGTGGGGACTACAAGTCTTAGCAGCATAAGATAAGATAAAGTGCTTAGAAGAGGAGCTAAAAAAACTGAAACAGACTAGAGAGACAAATGACAGTACAGAGATGACATCAGGAACTTCTATATCAGTCACAGATGACGTGGCTGTAGGGATTCAGGAAAAGATGAGTACAGGAAGACCAAATGAGAAGCCTGAAGACAATGAAGGAGACTATAACAGTCAACTACAGTGGCAGGGAACAGCCGAGCAGGGAAGACAATCCACTGAGCATAGGGGCTGCAGCAAGGGCAAGGGTTGAAGGCAGGAACATTTCGATGGAAGGAGCTAAAACACCTCAGAAGATGCAAAGAGAGAGACAGTGGGAGGAAGAGAGGGAGAGGTCAGTGTTTGTCTATGGGCTCCAAAAAGTCAAAGGGGAAACCTACGATGAAAGAAACCAGGGGGAAGAGAAAGCAATCAAAGGTATCATGAAAGCAATAGGTGAGGGAGACATGACCCAGGTGGCAATTTTTTGGAGAACTGGGTGGTTTGCGAGTGGAAGGAGACGGCCTGTCAAAGTAATCTTCAAGGCAGAATCAGCTCGAATCAGGGTCCTGCAGGAGAAAGCACGACTGAGGGACAAAGCAGGGTACTGGAGAGTGTACCTAGATCGCGACAGAACACAGGAGGAAATGACGATACTAAGAGAGAGGGTACAAAGACAAAAGGAGGAATGGGATGCATCGATGAAGACGAGCAGAACCCAGACTCAGGTGGAAGTACAAATACACCCTACAGAGACAACCGGAGAAGGACTCCAACCACAACAACCCCGAAGCAACTGAATAATCTCAACCAAAACCCGCTCACTGCTCCCTCTGCCCCCACCCCCTCACAAACCCCACCCCTACAGCAGCCCCATATGGGCACTCTACCCCCACCCCCCACCACAAACCCCACCCACACCACAAACCCCCATAGGCCCCCCTCAGGGCTCTCGCTCCCCCAACTCCAATATTCTCCCAGGTCCAGAGTGATAGACAAGAAGCTGAAGGTGTGGTACACAAATGCAGATGGAATAGCAAATAAATACAAGGAGTGGGATAAAAGAATCAACGAGAAGTCCCCAGACATCATACCAGTCACAGAAACGAAATTTACTGAGACAACAGACGCAGTCTTCACACCGGGATATCAGATCCTGAGGAAAGATAGAAGGAGCAGAAGGGGAGGAGGGTTGCACTGCTCATAAAAAAACTATGGAATTTTCAGGAAATGGAAGGCATGGACGAGATTGGAGAAAGGGACTACATAGTAGGTACAATTAAATCTGGGGAATATAAAGAAGTCATTGCAATGACGTATAACCCACCACAGAACTGCAGGAGGCCAAGAGAGGAATATGACGAGAACAACAGAGCGATGGACACACTAGCTGAGGTGGCACGGGGAGCTCAGTCGTGCAGAGCAAAGTTACTGGTTATGTGTGATTTCAACCACTGGAAGATCGATTGGGAAAACCTGGAACCTCATGGGGGTCCCGAAACATGGAGAGCCAAGATGATGGATGTGGTACTGGAAAACCTCATGCATCAACACATCAGGGACACTACCAGAGAGAGAGAGAGGGGAGGATGAACCAGCAAGACTGGACCTTGTGTTCACCCTGAGTACTTCAGACATTGATGACATCACATATGAGAGGCCCCTCGGAGCTAGTGACCATCTAGTCCTGAGTTTTGATTACATAGTAGAGTTACAAGTGGAGAGGGTAACAGGAGTCGAATGGGAAAAGCCAAACTATAAAAGGGAAGACTACACAGGTATGAGGAACTTTCTGCGGGAGGTTCAGTGGGACAGAGAACTGATAGGAAAGTCAGTAAATGAAATGATGGAATACATAACAACAAAATGCAAGGAGGCAGAAGGAAGGTTTGTTCCCAAGGACAACAGAAACAATGGGAAGACCACAGCAAGTCCTTGGTTTACCCGAAGGTGCAGGGAGGCAAAAACTATGTGTATTAGAGAATGGAAGAGGTATAGAAGGCAAAGGACCCAGGAAAACAAGATCAGTCGAAGAGCCAGAAACGAACATGCACAGATGAGGGAGGCCCAGCGACAGTACGAAAATGACATAGCATCGATAGTCAAGTCTGACCCGAAACTGCTGTTAAGCCACATTAGGAGAAAGACAACAGTCAAAGACCAGGTGATCAGGCTGAGGATAGAAGGTGGGGGAACTCACAAGAAACGATCAAGAGGTATGCGAGGAGCTCAACACGAGATTTAAGGAAGTAATCACAGTGGAGACAGGAATGACTCGCAAACCTGAGAATAGCGTTCCGATACCTTAATAAGGAATCGTTCAAGACACTGTACACTGTGTATGTTAGGCCCATACTGGAGTATGCAGCACCAGTCTGGAACCCACACCTGGTCAAGCACGTCAAGAAGTTAGAGAAAGTACAAAGGTTTGCAACAAGGCTAGTCCCAGAGCTCAGGGGAATGTCGTACGAGGAAAGGTTGAGGGAAATCGGACTGACGACACTGGAGGACAGAAGGGTCAGGGGAGACATGATAACGACATACAAGATACTGCGGGGAATAGACAAGGCGGACAGAGATAGGATGTTCCAGAGAGGGGACATAGAAACAAGGGATCACAACTGGAAGCTGAAGACTCAGACGAGTCACAGGGACGTTAGGAAGTATTTCTTCAGTCATAGAGTCGTCAGGAAGTGGAATAGCCTAGTAAGTGAAGTAGTGGAGGCAGGAACCATACATAGTTTTAAGAAGAGGTATGACAAAGCTCAGGAAGCAGAGAGGGAGAGGACCTAGTAGCGATCAGTGAAGAGGCGGGGCCAGGAGCTGAGTCTCGACCCCTGCAACCACAATTAGGTGAATTAGGCGAGTACACACACACACCAACCAGGAGTTATTACTCCGGGAAAGGAGCTGTGAATCGACCGCTGCAACCACAAATAGGCGAGTACACACACACACACACACACACACACACAGTGCAACACACACACACAGGGTCAAGTACGTTAGGAAATTAGAGAAAGTGCAAAGGTTTGCAAAAGACTAGTCCCAGAACTAAGGGGAGATGTCAGAAATCAACCTGGTGACACTGGAGGACAGGATGGATGGGGGAACACGATAATGACAAAATACCGAGAGGAACTGACCAGGTGGAGAGGGACAGGATATTTCAGAGACGGGACACAGCAACAAAGGGTCACAACTGGAAGTTGAAAACTCAGACGAGTCACAGGGATGTTAGGAAGTACTTCTTCAATCATCAAGTTGTCAGCAAGTGGAACAACCTGGAGAACGATGTAGTGGAGGCAGGATCCATACATAGCTTTAAGAAGAGTTATGATAAAAGCTCATGGAGCAGGGAGAGAGAAGACCTAGTAGCGACCAGTGAAGAGGCAGGGCCAGGGGCTATGACTCGACCCCTGCAACCACAAATAGGTGATCAAATAGGTGAGTACACAAAGTGCAAAGTCATGAAGATTGGGGAAGGGCAAAGAAGGCCGCAGACGGAGTACAGTCTAGGGGGTCAGAGACTACAAACCTCACTCAAGGAAAAAGATCTTGGGGTGAGTATAACACCAGGCACATCTCCTGAAGCGCACATCAACCAAATAACTGCTGCAGCATATGGGCGCCTAGCAAACCTCAGAACAGCATTCCGACATCTTAATAAGGAATCATTCAGGACCCTGTACACCGTGTACGTTAGGCCCATATTGGAGTATGCGGCACCAGTTTGGAACAGCCAAGCACGTGAAGAAACTAGAGAAAGTGCAAAGGTTTGCAACAAGACTAGTCCCAGAGCTAAGAGGTATGTCCTACGAGGAGAGGTTAAGGGAAATCAACCTGACGACACTGGAGGACAGGAGAGATAGGGGGGACATGATAACGACATACAAAATACTGAGAGGAATTGACAAGGTGGACAAAGACAGGATGTTCCAGAGATTGGACACAGTAACAAGGGGACACAGTTGGAAGCTGAAGACACAGATGAATCACAGGGATGTTAGGAAGTATTTCTTCAGCCACAGAGTAGTCAGTAAGTGGAATAGTTTGGGAAGCGATGTAGTGGAGGCAGGATCCATACATAGCTTTAAGCAGAGGTATGATAAAGCTCACGGCTCAGGGAGAGTGACCTAGTAGCGATCAGTGAAGAGGTGGGGCCAGGAGCTCGGACTCGACCCCCGCAACCTCAACTAGGTGAGTACAACTAGGTGAGTACACACACACACACACACACACACACACACACACACATGAGTGGCATGGAAGAATAAAAGAGGCATCACCAGACATCATAGCTCTCACTGAAACCAAGCTCACAGGAATCATAACAGATGCCATCTTTCCAACGGGATATGAGATCCTGAGGAAAGACAGAGGACAGAGAAGGTGGAGGAGTGACATTTCTCATCAAAAACCAATGGAATTTTGATGAGCTGGAGACATGAGACAGAGGTGAAGCAAAAGACAACATAATAGGCATATATCAGTCTGGAGGTCCCAAGGTGGTAATTACATTGATGTATAACCCACAATAAAAGAGCAGGAGGCCAGGGCAAGAGAATGGTGAAAGTAACAGAGCGATGGTTTACACACTGGCCGAAGTGGCCAGAAGGGCTCATGCGAACAGGGCAAAGCTACTGATTATGGGTGACTTCAATCACAAAGAAACTGGCTGGGAGAACTTGGAGCCATGTGGGGGCCCAGAAACGTGGAGGGCTAAGATGATGAAGGTGGTACTGGAAAACCTTATGTACCAACACATAAGGGACACTACCAGAGAAGAGAGGATGAAACAGCATGACTGGACATAGTATTCACCTTGAGTAGAACAGATATTGAGGACATCACATATGAAAGACCCCTCGGTGCCACTGACCACGTTGTTTTGAGCATCGAATACGTAGATTTACAAGTGGAAAGGGAAGCAGGAAGGGCAGGACGAATGAAGCCAAACTACAAGAGAGGGGACTACGAGGTTCAGTGGGACAGAGCACTGAACAGGAAGTCAGTAAATGAGATGATAGAATATGTGTCAACAATATGCAAAGAAGTGGAGGAGAGTTTTGTACCCAAGGGTAACAGAAACAACGAGAAAGCCAGGATGAGCCCTTGGTTCACTTGAAGGTGTAGAGAGGCCAAAACCAAGTGTGCTAGAGAATGGAAGCATAGAAGGTAAAAGACCCAGGAGAATAAAGAGAGCAGTCGTAGAGCAAGGGATGAATATGCACAGGTGAGAAGGGAGACCAAACGACAATACGAAAACGACACAGCAGCGAAAGCCAAATCTGACCCGAAGCTGTTGTACAGCCACATCAGGAGGAAAACAATAGTCAAAGACCAGGTAATCAGGCTGAAGAAGGAACGAGGGGAGATAACAAGATACGACCGATAAGTATGTGAGGAGCTCAACATGAGATTCAAAGAAGTGTTCACAGAAGAGACAGAAGGGACTCCAGAGAGACGGAGAGGTGGGGTGCACCACAAAGTGTTGGACACAATACACATAACCGTTATCAAGTCTTCCCTGACCCTCCTGTCCTCCAGTGTCGTCAGGCCGATTTCCCCTAACCTTTCTTCGTAGGACAATCCCTTTACCTCTGGGACTAGTCTTGTTGCAAACCTCTGCACCTTCTCTAATTTCTTGACGTGCTTGACCAGGCGTGGGTTTCAAACTGGTGATGCATACTCCCATATGGGCCTGACGTACACGGTGTACAAAGTTTTGAACGATTTCTCGCTGAGGTATCGGAACGCTATTCTGAAGGTTTTTCCAGGTGCCTATGTGCTGCAGCAGTTATCTGTTTGATGTGTGCCTCAGGAGAAATGCTGGGTATTGTACTCACCCCAAGATCTTTTTCCTGGAGTGGGGTTTGCAGTCTTTGGCCGCCTAGTCTATACTTTATCTGCGGTCTTCTTTGTCCTTCGCTCCTACAAGCACACACAGACGCTTATACAAGCGCTCACAGACGTTCATGCAAGAGCTCACAGGTGCTCATAAAGTTCATACAAGCGCTGACAGAAGCTCATACAAGCGCACACAGACGCTTATACAAGCGCACACAGACGCTTATACAAGTGCCCACAGACGCTCATACAAGTGCCAACAGATGCTCATACAAGCGTTCACAGACGCTCATACAAGCGCTGACAGACACACTGACACACACCGTGGAGGCCACGCCCAAGTTACAGGTAAATGAGAAGAGGTCACGCCTTTATTCCCTTGTCTAACGTGACTGCCCTTTCTAAACCCCCTCCCCCTCCATATTTCCATCTTGCCTCCTCCTACTTACCTCCTCCTACTTACCTCCTACTTACCTCCTACTTACCTCCTCCTACTTACCTCCTCCTACTTACCCTCTTACCTTCTCCTACTTACCCTCTTACCTTCTCCTACTTGCCTTCTCCTACTTACCCCCCCCTCCATAACCCCCCTACTTACCTCCCCCTCCTTACTTCCTACTTACCTCCCCCTCCTTAACTCTTCCTACTTACCTCTCCCTTCTTACCTCTCCCTACTTACCTCCCCCTCCTTACCTCCCAGCCTTATCTCCTCCTTACCTCCCCCTCCTAAACTTCCCTCCTTACCTCCTCCTTACTTTCCCCTCCTTATCTCCTCCTCCTTACTTCCCCCTCCTTACTTCCCCCTCCTTAACTCCCCTCCTTACTTCCCCCTCCTCCTTACCTCCCCATCTTTGACTTCTCTCCCTACCTGCCCCTCCTCCTTACCTGCCCCCTCCTCCTTACCTGCCCCTCCACCTTACCAGCCCCCTCCTCCTTACCTCCCCCTTCTCCTTACCTGCCCCTCCTCCTTACCTGCCCCTCCTCCTTACCTGCCCCTCCTCCTTACCTCCCCCTCCTCCTTACCTCCCCCTCCTCCTTACCTGCCCCTCCTCCTTACCTGCCCCTCCTCCTTACCTGCCCCTCCTCCTTACCTGCCCCTCCTCCTTACCTCCCCCTCCTCCTTACCTGCCCCTCCTCCTTACCTCCCCCTCCTCCGTACCTGCCCCTCCTCCTTACCTGCCCCCTCCTCCTTACCTCCCCCTCCTCCTTACCTCCCCCTTCTCCTTACCTGCCCCTCCTTACCTCCTCCTACTTACTTTCCCCCAAGTTTTACGTCGTCTCATTTGTTTTCATTCTTTTACCTGCCTCTCTATTTGCATCTCTCTCTCTCTCTCTCTCTCTCTCTCTCTCTCTCTCTCTCTCTCTCTCTCTCTCTCTTCTCTCTTTCTCTCTCTCTCTCTCTCTCTCTCTCTCTCTCTCTCTCTCCTCTCTCTCCCCCTCCTCCTTCTCCTCCTCCTCCTCCTCCTCCTCCTCCTCCTCCTCCTCCTCCCTCCTCTTTATATTCTCTTATTTTTCTCCACTCGTCTACTACACATTTCATCGATCTCTGCACAATCCCATTGCACGACTTCCTTTTTACACGCTCCCATCCCTCCTTTCCTCTCGACACATTCTTCCCTTTCCGCCCATCCTCTGTACATGCAACCCCCTACCCTACCACCTTTCTCTCCTCCTTTCCTACACATTCCTCCTTTGCCCTTCCTCTTTACACAAGTCCCCTTCCCTCTCTGTCCACATTACGGACACAGGTACAAATGAAAGTCCTGTAGTTATTGGTCGTTAGTCACATCACGAACTAACCCAAGCTATAACAGCAAAGCCAACCCCGTGGGCGGCTGTTTTCAGTACATTCTCTCCACCAATATCTATATTTAAATACAACAGAGTAGCATTACCATACAAATAAGAATTGTAGTACATGAGAGAGCGAGGAGAGGTCGCTTATTGCTCTTCGTTTATAAATCTAACCATGGAGACCAGTATGTGTATTTAGCTGTGTCAGATGTGACACTGTCATGGAAACCAGTACGTGCGTTTAGCCGTGTCATATGTGACACGGTAATGGAGACCAGTACGTGTATTTAGCTGTGTCAGATGTGGCACTGTTATGGATACCAGTACGTGTATTTAGCTGTGTCAGATGTGACACTCATGGAGACCAGTACGTGTATTTAGCAGTGTCAGGTGTAACACTGTCTCCAGGCCAGAATTTTAGGTATTTCAGTTCGTCTGGAGTCAACCTCTCAACCATGATAAGTTGAAGTTTTAAACAGCGCAGAGGGGAGTCCATACAACTATACAGCACGTAGCTACCAACTTGGCTAAGTAGAGGACGTACAAGTGACTGTATGATGATCCCGAGGACTCGGTTTAAGCCAGAGTCCACCACTCTCCTTACATTTTTCTCTTTTCGCCGTGCTGTCTACCTCCACTCTTATCTTTTTACTCTCTTCTCCCCCCCCCTCTCTCTCTCTCTCTCTCTCTCTCTCTCTCTCTCTCTCTCTCTCTCTCTCTCTCTCTCTCTCTCTCTCTCTCTCTCTCTCTCTCTCTCTCTCTCTCTCTCTCTCTCTCTCACACTCACACACACACACACACACACACACAACTCCGCCTCAGCTTGTCACATCTACTCAGCTAAGTCGTGAGACTAAGAATATAATCTTTTATACTCCATCTGGCAGAAGAGTCCACCTAGATGAAGTTAATTTTTTAATGAATATTCGTGTGACGAATCGTCAGTATACGCATCATTGGAACATCCAGATGTTATCTCATTAAGAAGCGTATCTTAATTTAATCTAAAACAAACTTCTGACATCAGAAATACTTGGGGTTCAGTATTTACAAGCAAATCGCTCTCAAATAAGATGAAGTAACTACGTAAACATTGAAATCTTACAAATGCCCGAGAAAGAAATACACATCTCCGTATATGTAGAAGTTGACGGCAATGGGGACGGAAAATTGCATATGTTGTAATATGTCGCCGCTGCCCTCCCAAACAGAGCCAAGAAAACTACGTAATTTTGCATGGCGAAATTAAAGCATTGATAACAGAGACAACAGAAGTTGGTGACAATTATGCCAGCATGACTGTCGACACCTTTGTTACAAAGTGACCACCTCAAATACTGTTTCTCCAAGGTTAAGAATCCCTAGCTTTATTGGCAAGCTAAGAGCTGTTACCTACATCAGCTCATTTGAAAGCAATTTTATTGTTATGAGACATACAAGTAGGGAACAGGATGAAGTTGGAGCCATCTGTGGGCCAACATTTTCATTTGATTAACTGACTCTTAGCTTGACATCATTATGCTGTAAGAATGTGTTCCATACTCGAGTCATCCTGGGTATATATGATCTCAGATGGAGTGATGTTCTGGAGAAGGGTACAGCCAGAGTGAAGTTGCTGCTTTCTGCCCGTCTTGTGGCATAAAAGCTTGTTTCACGCTGTCCTCGAAGTAGATCCAAGTGTGGTACTTTGACAATATTGGCCTTGTACATAACAGTAAGGCCACCCACATCCCTCCTGTGTTGAAGGCTCTGCTGAAATGACAGATCTATCCAGGATGGGTCCAGGCGAGAGATGAGACGTCTTGCTCTGTTCTCTACTCTGTCAAGCAGTCACAGATGAGAGGGGGGGGGGCAGGCAAACCAAGAAAGTGGAGCATACTCAAGGTGTGAGCGTACTTGTGCCTCGTACAGAATCTTGCAACCCCTACTGTCAAGTAGATGTGAGATACGGCGAAGTGCTGTAAGCTTCTCTCTCTCTCTCTCTCTCTCTCTCTCCCTCTCTCTCTCTCCCCCTCCTTTTCCTTCTTTCTCACCTATTCTCTCCCCTCTCTCTCCCTGTTCACTCACTCTTTCACTCACCCTCTCCCTCCGCCAGCTTTCTTCCATTCGTTCTCTCTCTCTCTCTCTCTCTCTCTCTCTCTCTCTCTCTCTCTCTCTCTCGTTCTCTATTCTACCTCTCTCCTTCAACATCCAACTCCCCTACCCTCCCTACAACTCTCTCTATCACTTCCTCTGTTATCCCCCTCTTTCACTCGCATTCTCTTCCCCCCTCTTGCTTCCTCTGATTCTATCCACTCCAGCCATCCCAGCCACCCCAGCCATCACAGCCACCCTAGCCATCACAGCCACCCTAGCCATCACAGCCACCCCAGCCACCTCAGCCATCCTAGCCACCCCAGCCATCCTAGCCAATCCAGCCACCTCAGCCATCCTAGCCATCCCAGCCACCCCAGCCATCACAGCCACCCTAGCCATCACAGCCACCCTAGCCATCACAGCCACCCCAGCCACCTCAGCCATCCTAGCCACCCCAGCCATCCTAGCCAATCCAGCCACCTCAGCCATCCTAGCCATCCTAGCCACCCCAGCCATCCTAGCCACCCCAGCCACCCCAGCCACCCCAGCCATCCTAGCCACCCCAGCCACCCCAGCCATCCTAGCCACCCTATCCTTAGACGGAAAATTTAAACATATTAGGACCCTGTCAATAAAAGTTATTATAGAGAATCTATTCAACCCCCGGCATAAATTTTATTTTCATTTATCAGCGCCCAAAGCTGTCTAGAGGGACGAGAAAAATAGGGAGAAATATAATAAAGTGGAAGAATATAGCGAAAATATAAAGAAAAATAGGAATAATATCGAGAATAATAATATAGGAACAATATAGGAGGGAATAATATAGAGAGAACTAAAATGGGGAGAAATATGATAGGAAACAAGAAAATACCAAGACACGTAACGCAACAATGAACAGAGATAAGCCATACCACGGGCGGAGTTTGACCGCGAGTTCAAACCCCCCCCGTGGTACGGTTTGTTTGCAAAAGTTATCAGGGTATAGAATTTGATAAAACACTTGAATTAATAGTAATACTGTTACATATATAGGGACTGAAGGTATTTTTGTGGAAAATATGACAAACAATATATATATATATATATATATATATATATATATATATATATATATATATATATATATGTAATATAGGGAGGTACCACCCCTAGAACTGTCCTAGGGACCCTCATCCTCAGAGAAAAGAATAAACTTGCTTCAGCAAAAAAAAAAAAATATTAATATTCCAAGCGCTATTGGGATTTTTCTCGTTACTAAGCAACCGTAAAATAAGAGGTCTTAAAAGGGTGAAATATAACCTAACCTCACACGTGACATGCCATATGGTTTAAAAAAAAGACATTGGAAATACTAGGACAGTTATTAGAAACCGCTTCGTTAATGGCACCTTGATTTTGGGATCATGATCGTCGGACCTTCATCCTCGGACCTTGATATGTAGTAATCAGACCCCCCTAGACCGAAACGTTTTCTAGTAAATGTGTTATAGTTTTTGCTCACATGTCTTTTTAACACCCTCATGGGAGGTTTCTAGATGCTGGTGAGGGGCTCTTGATCTAAGGATTTTCATCTATACTCCGGCTCCTTGAATTGAGCCTGAATACCTTCCATCCTCCTCCTATATAATCCCCACGGGTTTAGCGCTCCACCATGATACTACTGTTACTACTACTAATAGTAATTGTCTTTCTAAATCAGTTTGTTGATATCAATAATCAAGGTTAATTTCACAGCACATATGACCTTAATGATTTAGAAAATAGCATTTGATCTAAAATATCTAAAAACCTTTAATTTGACAAATCATTTCAAAGTGCCTTAAATACATTTTGCAACCCTAAAGGACGAAATTACATTGAACCAAAATTTTGTTGATTCTGCTAAATCATGTAAATTTAGCAGATTCAACAAAATCATGAAAATTGACCTAATTTGCCAAATCGAACCGAAATATCGTCGTAGGCTTCTTTCTCCTATCATTTGTGTATTGTT
>NW_027200193.1:0-23259 GCF_038502225.1 Cherax quadricarinatus | reverse complement strand
GAGAAAATAATTATTTAAAATCGAGCACATTTCATTCTCTTTGTCAGTAAGATGCCCATAGTTATTTTTAAGGGGACCTATCTTATCTCTGACTTTTGTTCTATATACCTGGAAAAAACTTTTTGGGTTAGTTTTAGAATCCCTAGCAACTTTAATTTCATAGTCCCTTTTAGCTTTTCTTATCCCCTTTTTAATGTCCCTCTTAATGTCAATATACTGATTCATAAGATGACCCTCGCCTCTTTTGATACGCCTATAAATTCCTTTCTTATGCCCTAGTAGATATTTCAGCCTATTATTCATCCATTTTGGGTCATTTCTATTTGATCTAATTTCCTTATAAGGGATAAACGTTCTTTGAGCAGCATGTATTGTGTTCAGAAAACTGTCATATTGATAGCTCTCTTCGTTACCCCAGTCAACAGATGATAAGTGTTCTCTAAGCCCATCGTAATCTGCTAAGCGAAAATCTGGGACTGTTACTGAGTTATCCCTACTATCATACTTCCATTCAATTCTAAATGTAATTGATTTGTGGTCGCTAGCACCCAGTTCCTCTGAAACTTCTAAATTATTAACAAGGGATTCATTGTTTGCCAGAACTAAGTCAAGCAGGTTATTACCCCTTGTAGGTTCTGTCACAAACTGCTTCAAAAAACAATCCTGAACTACTTCTAAGAAGTCGTATGATTCTAAATTCCCAGTCAAGAAATTCCAATCAATATGACTAAAGTTAAAGTCTCCTAGAATTACTACATTATCGTGCCTTGTGGCCCTAACAATTTCCTCCCATAGTAGTCTCCCTGGTCCCTATCTAAATTTGGGGGACGGTATATCACACCTAAAATTAATTTTTCATGCCCCTCTGAAAATTCTATCCAAACAGACTCTGTATGTGTTACTTCAGACTTAATACCCGTTTTTATGCAACAGTTCAAGCGATCTCGGACATACAATGCCACCCCACCCCCCTTCCCGATACTTCTATCTACTTGGAACAATTTAAAACCCTGAATGTGACATTCTGCAGGCATGTCCCGACTTTTTGAATTAAACCACGTCTCAGTAATGGCAAATACATCTATGTTACCTGCACTAGCAACTAGTCTCAACTCGTCCATCTTATTCCTAGCACTGCGACTATTTGTGTAATATATACTTAAGGACCCTCCTTTCTCTTTACCCTTCCTGCTCCTTTCTGTTATTCCACTAAACCTATTACTGTCCTTGTCAATTAGTGCCACTGGCTTTCCAATATCCACCTCATTTTGCCTATTACTAGTTCTCCTAGTACTCATATTACTACCCTGAGACTTCACAGTTTTCCCGCAGAAACCCATACCACTAACTATTCCTAGTTTAAAGACCTAACAGCTCCCTCCACTGCGTTGGCCAGTGCTCCCACCCCACACCTAGATAAGTGAACCCCATCCCTGGCATACATGTCATTTCTGCCATAGAAGAGGTCCCAGTTGTCAATGAATGTTACCGCATTTTCCTTACAGTATTTGTCCAGCCAGCAATTGACACCAATTGCTCTGGACAACCATTCATTTCCAACTCCTCTCCTTGGCAAAATGCCACATATGACAGGTTTCCCACCCTTCTTCCTAATTATCTCTATTGCTGACCTATACCTGCTAATCAGGTCCTCACTCCTACGTCTGCCAACATCGTTGCCTCCAGCACTGAGACAGATAATAGGATTGCTCCCATTACCTCTCATGATGTCATCCAGACGGCTAACAATATCCTTCATCCCAGCCCCAGGAAAACACACTCTCTGCCTCCTACTCCTATCCTTCAAGCAGAATGCCCTATCCATGTACCTAATCTGGCTATCCCCAACAACAACAATGTTTTTACCTTCCTTGGCGTCGTCCGTCGTGATGCTCCGAGTAGTCGACTCACATTCGCCAGGTAGCATTACACCACTTGTAGAATTCGTCATGACGTTCTCGATGGTCTTCGTTGGGGTTTCTAGGGATGTCTCACTCACGTCTGCCAATGCTTCCTTGGTGCTCGTTGTGGCATTCCCAGTAGAACACTCACATTCGTCAGGTAGCACCGAGAATGGGTTGGAAGTTTCCACGGCAGTCTTCTGGTTTCTCGTTGTTTCTGCCTCTCCAACCGTTTTCTTGATCTTCAGCTTGGTTCCATGTTGCCCGGCCACTGACCAAGCTCCCCTCTTAACCTGGGGACTCACAACAGGAGGATTACTACGAATCCTCTTGTTCTCCTCCGTTAATCGCCGTATCTCCATCTTAGCAACTCTGAGCTCTTCTCTCAGCTGCTGGTAAAGTTGCTCAAGAGAGGGCATCCTGGTTCAGATTCACAGAGAGCACACAAACAGGTCTTCACAGAGCTAAGTACACGTCACCACTGAAGCTAAGTACACCCACCACTACGTCACCACTGAATGCTAGGAACACGTCACCACTGAAGGTGGTACACGTCACCACTCAAATAATTTGTTAGAACTTCTTACTAGATTGGACAAAAGACTGTTCCACACTTACCTATGTCTTTCTAAATCTAAATTTATCCAAGGGAATCCATTAAAATGGTTCGACACCCTAAAAGTACTTTATACATATGCAACAGTTACTCTTTATTGTTTCGCCTACACATCCACAGAAAAGTTGATAGAAGCAGAAGAGCTATATAACGAACGAACGAACGAAAGTTCAGGTAAGATCCCAAATGGGATGAGCGGGGAAGACGGGACAGACGAAGAATAGTGCTGGAGAGGAGTGTTCTTAGTCGTAGAAATAGAGCCAGGGCTTAACCCAGCAGCAAAGGCGATCGTGGGACAGATATTGAAAAGAGAAATTCCGGTTCTTCTGTTGGGACTCCGGTGGGGTGAGCTGGGAGTAAGGGACTTGCGACCTTTAGAGCTAGAGAGGAGTGCAGAACTGAGTCATGTCTTAACCCAAAAAAGCTAAGGCGAACGTGGGTCAGAGAATGGTACCTGTCTTAGAAGGTACCTGTCAGCGGATCCAAGGTTATTTGTAAGTAGGGTTAGGAGCAGGATCATGCAAGGAGTAGAAAAGGTTGTGTTGGTTTGTGGGTCTGCGAATGTCTTCGTCAAGGAGAGAGGTCCAGTAGTCATGTCGTGTCTCAAGTTTGTCTATCTGTCTGTCACTGAGCCTCTTCCAGTACAGATTCAGCGCAGGGACGTCTAACTGGGCATGGAGAGACTCGCTTGTGGCGAAGTCCTCCCATCTGACATCAAGCACCCAGCGCAGCGCCTTGTTCTGGACACGCTGCAGTTTAAGTAAGTTTGTTTTTGCTGCAAGAGAGAGGGCTAGAGGAGAGTAAGTTATCAGAGGACGTATTAGGGATTTGTAGAGGTGTAGTTTGGTGCGTTGAGAGGCATGTTTCAGCTTGTAGAGGCCCGCAAGGGCCTTACTAGCTATTGCATGCCTTGAGTGAATGTGTCCGTGTAAACGAAGAAGGTAGTCAAGATTAACGCCAAGGACAGTGACAGATTGTGTGATAGGGAAGTAAGTGCGGGTGTCAGCTGTTCTGAGTTCGACAGGTAATGGAGGATCACGTTTCCTGTAGTTAAAATACGTAATGCTGGATTTTGCTGCATTGGTTTTGATCCTCCATTTTTGTTCCCAGATGGCTATCCTGTCAACCTCATTTTGTGTTTTGTGTGTGAGTGTATCTATATTGGCATGAGTGATAAGTTGTGTAATGTCGTCTGCATAGGCTAGTGTGATGGAGTTGTGGTATATAGGTGTTGGAATGTCGTTAGTGTATAAAATGTAGAGGGTAGGGGAAAGGACAGATCCCTGGGGTACTCCAGCATTTAGTGTGAAGTAGTCAGAGTAACAGCCTTGGAATTTGATTCTCATGGTACGGCCGTCTAGGAAGTTGCAGAGGAGTTTACGAGTATTGAGAGGCAGGTTGAAGTTAGTGCAGAGTTTGTACTTGAGCCCCTCGTGCCACACAGTGTCAAAAGCTTTTTCAACGTCTTTTGCAACCAGGGCTGTCCTGTTTCTTTGTTTTGTGTTTATGTGGATGTAGTTGAGAATGATGTTAATGGCATCCTGTGTGGATCTGTGTGTTCTGAAGCCAAACTGGCCATCTGAAAGTAGAGAATTATGTTCCAGGTATCTGCGAAGGCGATGATTAATGAGTTTTTCAAAGAGTTTTCCTAAAGTTTCGAGGAGGCTGATAGGGCGATAGTTTCTAGGGTCAGAGTGGTCTTTATTGGGTTTAGGAAGGAGGATAGCAGTAGCAGCTTTGAAGAGGGAAGGGAAGTATCCAGAGGCAAGGGAGGCATTGAGGAGGTTTGTGTAGGCAGTAATGATAGAGTCAGGAAGGTGTTTCAGGATAATATGGTTTAGGCCAGAGGCACCAGGAGCCTTTGGAGGAAGGTGTCTGAGGAGAGTTTTAATGTCTGTGTTGGTGAAAGGAGTGTCGAGTTCTTGGGAGGAGGTAAGAGTGTCTAGATGTATGTGGCTGTCTGGTGTTGTTTCTTGTGTGTGTGCAGTGTTCCAGTGTTCTATGTTCTGAATGTGTTGAATAACGTTAGGGTGAGGTGGGTGAGCGTGGAAGATGTTCTCCCAGATGTGTTTGAAGATGTTGGTAGCAGCCTGTGGGTCTGAGATGTGTGTGTTGTTGTGGGTGATGTGTTTGAATTTGTTGGTGGGAGTAGTGCCTCTGATTTTTTTGATAAAGTTCCAGAAGGCTTTAGTGTTTTTAACACGCTGCCTGTCCGCTTGTTGTATTAGTCGTGACCAGTGATTGTTGTGGTCTTGGTCTAGGCTGTGTAAAATGTTGTTTCTAAGGTAAGTGAGATCTAATCGGACTTGATTAAATCTATGTGTGTTGTAGAGGAAGCGGTTGTGGTAGCAGATAATTAGTCTTCTTGTTCTGAGTGACGGTTTGAAGGAATAACGAGTGGTGTGAGTTTTCTTTGGTATTGCGATGTTGGCTGCTTGTGTAATGGTGTCCTGGATGAGATCAAGTTGAGTATCGATGTCAGAGATAGGTTTGTTGTTGTAGTCATAGGTGAGGTTAATATTGTCTATGTGTTGTTTGAAAGCATCCCAGTCAGCGTTCTTGTAGGAGAATGAAGGTGTGGTTGGAATGAGGATAGGGTTGGAGGAGATGTGTAAGATGACTGGGATGTGATCAGAGCCTGTAATAGGGCCAGGTGAGATGTAATGTTGAAATAGAGAGCTGGCTCGGTTTGCCAGAATGATGTCTGGTTTGCCTTGGCCCGTGTGGTTGAAGAAGGTATTGAAGTCTGGGCCAAGATGAATTAGGTGTTTATGGTTTGTGAAGTTGAGTAATTGGTGACCAAGTTGGTTGTTACTGGTGTGATGAAAGGCAGTGTGTTTGGCATTCATGTCAGCTAGTAGGTAAGTTGGTGTGTTGGTGTAGTTGAAGACTAAGGAGAGGTCGTGTATGTTGAGAGTAGTGTTTGGGCGAGCATAGGTGGTGAAAAAGATAAAGGGGCCAAGGTGGGTGTGTATTCTGACCGCAAGACAGTGTTGGTGAATAAAAGGGATTGGGAGAAATTCATGTTTTATGTTGGAATTGACAAGGATGGCAACCCCATCGTGGGGATCATAGGGGGACTGTAGTGCAGTATAACCATAATGGCGGATACATTGAGGGGCTTTGAGGCAGGTACTGTTTAGCAAAACAATATCTGGCCTCTCTGCTTCAAGGAGCTCGGCCAGTAGGTGTCTAATTGTAAAGTAAGAACGTACGTTGAACTGAATCGCCTTAAACGTGATTTAATGGTTTCGTCTTAGCAAAGTTAATGTCGGGGGAGGAGTTTGGATTAAAGCCCGTGATAGTGGTGCCATCAGTGGATGTGTGTTTGTAGGTGCTACGGACCCGTTTCCTGGAGGGGGAGGAAGAGATGGATCTGTTTTTATGTTCTTTGGTCTGTCCGTTAGAAGTTGGGGTAGGTTTAGGTTTGAGTGGATTTTGTCTGGAGGAGGTGGAGTTGGACCTGGATGAGGTTTTGGTTGTGGTGGAGTGGGCGAAGGTGGATGCAGAGGAAGTGGAAGTTTTGGTAAGCTGTGAGGAAGTGGAAGCTTTGGAAGGGGATGAAGTGGGTAAGGAAGTGGGGGGAGGGGTGGTCGTAGCAGTAGCAGTAGGGGTGTTGGTGGGAGGTGTAGAAGTAGTGAAGAGAGGTAGTGGAGGAGGAGAGCTGGTGGGAGTAGGAAGTGGGGGGGTGGGAGAGAGGAAGGAGGGAGAGGTTGTAGGAGGCTTGGAAGAGAAGCAGGAAGGAGGGATAATTAAAGAGGGAAGATTGTTAGCAGACAAGATTAGGTTAAGGACATGTGAGTAGTCTGATTGGTAAGCTTGTGAGATTACCATCGCAGAGTGGGCAGCAGTGGCAAGTTGACAGTTAGTTTTGTAGTCTAGTGTGGGTGTAGAAGGAGAAGTGCTTGTAGTCTGTGTGTTGGTGTTTGATGTGTGTAGAGTAGAAGAGGTAGACCAAGTGCGTGGGGAGGCCCAGGCATTGGGGGTAGGGGAGGGAGGTGTGGAAGGGGAGGGAGGTAAGGAAGGGGAGGGAGGAGCAGGGAAGGGGTTGGGTAGGGAGGGAGGTTGGTTTGCTCTGAGGGAGGAGAGAATGTGCTTTCTAGAAGGGCAGGAATTTGCAACTGCAGTGTGTGACCCGCCGCAGTTAGAACATTTAAGGGGGAGGTTGCAAGTATTCCAGAAGTGGCCAGTTGCTGAACATCTGGAGCAGACTTGTGTAGATGTGCATGTGTTTTTGTCGTGGCCGAATTTGTAGCATTTAAGACATTGTGTGATTGGGTGGAAGTTCGGAGTGAAGAGAGCGTTTGGAGGAATGCGGATGGTCTTGGCAAAGATTCCTTGACTGAAGAGTGTAGAGGCGTCAGCAGGAGTAGAACAGCGTATTTTGAGAATGGTAGAGTTTTCTGGTCTGTAAATATCGTCAACAGAGACTTTGTTCTTAGTACTGATATCTTTTATTAAGTCTTCTTTGTCTGTGTCATAGGCTGTCAGGAGAGAGTAGTCTACGTGTTTAGCAATGACTGTGCTTTTGGCACGGTGCTCAGGAGTCCAAATAATGGTGAAGCCTGCGTTGAGAAGTTTTTGTCTGGTATCGCTTGAGGTGTACGCTTCGTAGGAATGTTTGTCAAGAAGGAGTTTGAAGCCTGAGTTGGTTTTGAAGACTTTAAGTTGAGGTGCACCAGTGATCTGATATAATAAATTTTCCGGACAGATAGTGGCATCAGGATTAGAAAATTTGAGGTTTAGCGAGAAGGAATTGGATTTAGTAGAAGCAGAGGCAGGTGTGGGAGGTTGGGGGAGAGTGGAAGGGGGGTGGGAGGTGGAAGGCAACGAAGGCATCGTCTAATTACGAAAAGATGTAATTGGAGGTGACAATCGGCCAAAAAGTGAGAGTACTCAGCTAGGCAAGTACGTGTAAGTAGACACACGTACTTGCCTGGCGCAGGACACTGAGGAGGTGAACTGTAGCTTGATGGAGCACTGTATATCCTGAGTGGTGGCGAGACTGGCTGTATGGCGTGCAGTCAACAGGCGAAGAGAATTCAGGCAGCAAGAGGCTTCCTGCCCTTCGGTCGGCAACCACCGACGCACCAATCCTGATGGTGGAGAGGAAGACGAAGGTCCAGCAAGCACTACTCAAAGCACTACTCAACACGGGGTAATTTCGAGAGAGGCGAGATCGTCGATGTGTTAGGTAAGCACACGTCACCACTCGAGCTAAGTCGCTTGATCGCTTCAGAAAGGACTGCCCCACTAGCATCCAGCCTGTTACTGGGTTTTTGTAACAAGTAGTCAGTATCCTGGTCCAATTATCCCTTAGAATTTAATAGTAAGATTCAATAGTGCTTCAGGATTACAACTGGTTGGCTACTAACTAAAGAAATTAAAATTTAAGAAGTTTATTAATAAAGTTGTCTAAGTGGACAATATCAAATTAAATCAAAGTAATCAATTTAATATAATATAGAGTACAAGTTCCTACACTTCTCTCGTGTACAGTAGTATTGTGCTGAAGGTACTTATCATTTCTTCATTACTTTTAAGTACCGTCTGGTACATTGTCAACATTTAAGAACATAATACTAATATATACAAGTGAGTATGTGTGTAAGTGCTCTAAGTAGTTCGCTATGTCTCAAGACTCGACTCGACCATTGACTAACTAAAAGTCCACTCATTAACTAACTTCTTGACCAACCTGGCAATAAGAACAGCTTGCTTGAACAGCAAAACGACCGATTCGCCGAACAGCAATATAACAAGCAGCAGCAACACAGAATCAGGAACAAGGAGATAGCATAACGACCCTAAGTAGGGACAATCAGCAGATCCTCCACAAAAGTCACAAAACTCCCATACTACTGAATCTAAGTTCAGCATAACAAAATAGCAGACTGTGACGGTGCACAGATTCCAGTACAAATTAGGTCAGAGCTACAGCTCAGGACCTGATTTTCTCAGAGTGTCTGTGTGACACACAACCTCAGTAAAACGTCGAAAATCACTAAGTCTAGGCTATGCTCTGTGAACGGAGTTACACAGAACTAACAACAAGAGAGAGACAGAGATGATGTTCCAACAAGGGCCAGCAAGGGAGAGCTGGAGAGGGACTTCTTGGAATCATCGTCAACCAGAGAGAGAGCTTGCCAGAGGCAATGCAGTCTCCTCATCCAGGTAAGGTGTGATCACCCGACCCTAATCACGTGACTCTCCGTGGACTGCTGCTGCCCAGCAACTACAGAGAAGCCGGCAGCGAAACAAGCGAGGCGGTAGTTACAGTAGTTAGACAATGTGGCAGCTACTTAACACTCTCGAGCAATGAACACTGAATAAGGTGTAAATGTTACATCCTACCTAATAATAAAACTAAGTCAAATAATAATATAAAGCAATATATTTACGATTTAGCTAATGTTGCAAATATCAGCAATATAAAATTATATTAACAGGTAATATACATTATATACATTGTGACCCATTCAGGGGTCGCAATGTGGAGTAACATCATGACACACACTGCCCTGGGTGGAGTAATATCATGACACATACTGCAAAGGGTGGAGTAATATCATGACACACACTGCCATGGGTGGAGTAACATCATGACACACACTGCCCCAGGTGGAGTAACATCATGACACACACTGCCCCAGGTGGAGAAACATCATGACACACACTGCCCTGGGTGGAGTAACATCATGACACACTGCCCTGGGTGGAGTAATACCATGACACATACTCCCATGGGTGGAGTAACATCATGACACACACTGCCCCAGGTGGAGTAACATCATGACACACACTGCCCCGGGTGGAGTAACATCATGACACACACTGCCCAGGGTGGAGTAACATCATGACACACTGCCCCAGGTGGAGTAACATCATAACACACACTGCCCCAGGTGGAGCAACATCATGACACACTGCCCCGGGTGGAGTAACATCATGACACACACTGCCCTGGGTGGAGTAATACCATGACACATACTCCCCTGGGTGGAGTAACATCATGACACACACTGCCATGGGTGGAGTAACATCATGACACACACTGCCCCAGGTTGAGTAACATCATGACACACACTGCCCCGGGTGGAGTAATACCAGGACACATACTGCCCTGGGTGGAGTAACATTATGACACACACTGCCATGGTTGGAGTAATATCATGACACACACTACCCCAGGTGTAGAAACATCATGACACACACTGCCCTGGGTGGAGCAACATCATGACTCACTGCCCTGGGTGGAGTACCATCATGACACACACTACCCCAGGTGGAGTAACATCATGACACACACTGCCCCAGGTGGAGTAACATCATGACGCACACTACCCTGGGTGGAGTAACAAAATGACACACACTGCCCCAGGTGGAGTAACATCATGACACACACTGCCCCAGGTGGAGTAACATTATGACACACACTGCCCCGGGTGGAGTAACATCATGACACACACTGCCCCGGGTGGAGTAACATCATGACACACACTGCCCCAGGTGGAGTAACATCATGACACACACTGCCCCGGGTGGAGTAACATCATGACATGCCCCGGGTGGAGTAACATTATGACATGCCCCGAGTGGAGTAACGTCATGGCACACACTGCCCCGGGTGGAGTAACATCATGACACACACTGCCCCAGGTGGAGTAACATCATGACACACACTGCCCCTTGTGGAGTAACACCATGGCACACACTGCCCTGGGTGGAGTAACATCATGACACACACTGCCCTGGGTTGAGTAACAGCATGACACACTGCCCTGGGTGGAGTAACAGCATGACACACACTGCCCTGGGTGGAGTAACAGCATGACACACACTGCCCTGGGTGGAGTAACAGCATGACACACACTGCCATGGGTGGAGTAACATCATGACACACACTGCCCTGGGTTGAGTAACAACATGACACACTGCCCTGGGTGGAGTAACAGCATGACACACACTGCCCTGAGTGGAGTAACAGCATGACACACACTGCCCTGGGTGGAGTAACAGCATGACACACACTGCCCTGGGTGGAGTAACAGCATGATACACACTGCCTTTAGTGGAGTAACATCATGACACACACTGCCCTGGGTGGAGTAACATCATGACACACACTGCCATGGGTGGAGTAACATTATGATACACACTGCCCTGGGTGGAGTAAAATCATGACACACACTGCCATGGGTGGAGTAACATTATGATACACACTGCCCTGGGTGGAGTAACATCATGACACACACTGCCATGGGTGGAGTAACATTATGATACACACTGCCCTGGGTGGAGTAACATCATGACACTGCCTCTGGTGGAGTAACATCATGAGACACACGGGCCTGGGTTTTCCTGGAGTTTACCTGGAGAGGGTTTCGGGGGTCAACGCCCTCGCAGCCCGGTCTGAGACCAGGCCTCATGGTGGATCAGGTTCCGATCAACCAGGCTGTTACTGCTGGCCGCACGCAAGCTGAGGTACGAACCACAGCCCGGTTGGTCAGGTACTGACTTTAGGTGCCTGTTCAGTGCCTTCTTGAAGACAGACAGGGGTCTATTGGTAATCTCCCTTATGTATGCTGGGAGGCAATTGAACAGTCTTGGGCCCTGATTATTATTATTAAAATCAAGGGGGAAGCGCTAAACCCGGAGGATTATACAGCGCCTGGGGGGGATGTGGAAGGCATTCAGGCTTAATTCGGGGAACTGGAGCACAGATCCAATTCCCTAAATCAAGAGCCCTTCACCAACATCAAGGAACCTTCCTTGAGGGGACTTGGGCCCTGAGCACTTATTGTGTTGTCTCTCAGTGTACTCGTGGCGCCTCTGCTTTTCATCGGGGGAATGTTGCATCTCCTGCCGAGTCTTTTGCTTTCATATGGAGTGATTTTCACGTGCAAGTTTGGTACCAATCCCTCCAGGACCTTCCAAGTGTATATTATCGTGTATCTCTTTCGCCTGCGTTCGAGGGAATACAAATCAAGGATCTTCAACCGTTCCCAGTAGTTTAGGTGTCTTATCGCACTTGTGTGTGCTGTGAAAGTTCTTTGTACACTCTCCAGGTCTGCAGTGTCGCCAGCCTTGAATTGGGCCGTTAGTGTACAGCAGTATTCCAGCTTAGAGAGCACAAGCGATTTGAAGAGAATCATCATGGGCTTGGCGTCCCTAATTTTGAAGGCTCTCATTATCCATCCTATCATTTTCCTAGTGGATGAGGAAGATTCATTGTTGTGGTCTTTGAAGGTGAGATCCTATGACATAATCACTCCCAGGTCTTTCACATTACTTTTCCGCTCTATTGTATGGTTAGAGTAATAGTGGAGTAACATCATGACACACACTGCCCTGGGTGGAGTAACATCATGACACACACACTGCCCTGGGTGGAGTAACATCACGGCACACACTGCCCTGGGTGGAGTAACATCATGACACACTTCCCCCGGTGGAGTAACATCATGACACACACTGCCCCGGGTGGAGTAACATCATGACACACACTGCCCAGGGTGGAGTAACATCATGACACACTGCCTCGGGTGGAGTAACATCATGACACACACTGCCCTGGGTGGAGTAACATCATGACACACATTGCCCTGGGTGGAGTAACAACATGACACACACTGCCCTGGGTGGAGTAGCAACATGACACACACTGCCCTGGGTGGAGTAACAACATGACACACACTGCCCTGGGTGAAGTAACATGACACACACTGCCCTGGGTGGAGTAACATGACACACACTGCCTTGGGTGGAGTAACAACATGACACACACTGCCCTGGGTGGAGTAACAACATGACACACACTGCCCTGGGTGGAGTAACATGACACACACTACCCTAGGTGAAGTAACATCATGACACACACTGCCCTGGGTGGAGTAACAACATGACACACACTGCCTTGGGTGGAGTAACAACATGACACACACTGCCCCGGGTGGAGTAACAACATGACACACACAGCCCTGGGTGGAGTAACATCATGACACACACACTGCCCTGGGTGGAGTAACATCACGGCACACACTGCCCCCGGTGGAGTAACATCATGACACACACTGCCCCGGGTGGAGTAACATCATGGCACACACTGCCATGGGTGGAGCAACATCATGACACACACTGCCCTGGGTGGAGTAACATGACACACAATGCCCCGGGGGAGTAACATCATGACACACACTGCCCCGGGTGGAGTAACATCATGACACACACTGCCCTGGGTGGAGTAGCAACATGACACACACTGCCTCGGGTGGAGTAACATCAAGACACACACTGCCCCGGGTGGAGTAACATCATGACACACACTGCCCAGGGTGGAGTAACATGACACACCCTGCCCTGGGTGGAGTAACATGACACACACTGCCCTGGGTGGAGTAACATGACACACACTTCCTTGGGTGGAGTAACAACATGACACACACTGCCCTGGGTGGAGTAACATCATGACACACTGCCCCCGATGGAGTAACATCATGACACACACTGCCCCGGGTGGAGTAACATCATGACACACACTGCCATGGGTGGAGCAACATCATGACACACACTGCCCTGGGTGGAGTAACATCATGACACACTGCCCAGGGTGGAGTAACATCAAGACACACACTGCCCCGGGTGGAGTAACATCATGACACACACTGCCCTGGGTGGAGTAGCAACATGACACACACTGCCTCGGGTGGAGTAACATCAAGACACACACTGCCCCGGGTGGAGTAACATCATGACACACACTGCCCTGGGTGGAGTAACATCATGACACACTGCCTCGGGTGGAGTAACATCATGACACACACTGCCCTGGGTGGAGTAACATCATGACACACACTGCCCTGGGTGGAGTAGCAACATGACACACACTGCCCTGGGTGGAGTAGCAACATGACACACACTGCCCCGGGTGGAGTAACATCATGACACACACTGCCCTGGGTGGAGTAGCAACATGACACACACTGCCCTGGGTGGAGTAACATCATGACACACTGCCTCGGGTGGAGTAACATCATGACACACACTGCCCTGGGTGGAGTAACAACATGACACACACTGCCTTGGGTGGAGAAACAACATGACACACACTGCCCTGGGTGGAGTAACAACATGACACACACTGCCCTGGGTGGAGTAAAATGACACACACTGCCCTGGGTGGAGTAACATGACACACACTGCCCTGGGTGGAGTAACATGACACACTGCCTTGGGTGGAGTAACAACATGACACACACTGCCTTGGGTGGAGTAACAACATGACACACACTGCCCTGGGTGGAGTAACATGACACACACTGCCTTGGGTGGAGTAACAACATGACACACACTGCCCCGGGTGGAGTAACAACATGACACACACAGCCCTGGGTGGAGTAATATCATGACACACACACTGCCCTGGGTGGAGTAACATCACGGCACACACTGTCCCCGGTGGAGTAACATCATGACACACACTGCCCCGGGTGGAGTAACATCATGGCACACACTGCCATGGGTGGAGCAACATCATGACACACACTGCCCTGGGTGGAGTAACATGACACACAATGCCCCTGGGGAGTAACATCATGACACACACTGCCCCGGGTGGAGTAACATCATGACACACACTGCCCTGGGTGGAGTAGCAACATGACACACACTGCCTCGGGTGGAGTAACATCAAGACACACACTGCCCCGGGTGGAGTAACATCATGACACACACTGCCCAGGGTGGAGTAATATGACACACACTGCCCTGGGTGGAGTAACATGACACACACTGCCCTGGGTGGAGTAACATGACACACACTGCCCTGTGTGGAGTAACATGACACACACTGCCTTGGGTGGAGTAAAAACATGACACACACTGCCCTGGGTGGAGTAACAACATGACACACACTGCCCTGGGTGGAGTAACATCATGACACACACTGCCCTGGGTGGAGTAACATCATGACACACACTGCCCTGGGTGGAGTAACAACATGACACACACTGCCTTGGGTGGAGTAACAACATGACACACACTGCCCTGGGTGGAGTAACAGCATGACACACACTGCCCTGGGTGGAGTAACATCATGACACACACTGCCCAGGGTGGAGTAACATCATGACACACACTGCCCTGGGTGGAGTAACATCATGACACACACTGCCCAGGGTGGAGTAACATCATGACACACACTGCCCTGGGTGGAGTAACATCATGACACACACTGCCCAGGGTGGAGTAACATCATGACACACACTGCCCTGGGTGGAGTAACATCATGACACACACTGCCCTGGGTGGAGTAACATCATGACACACACTGCGCTGGGTGGAGTAACATCATGACACACACTGCCCTGGGCGGAGTAACATCATGACACACACTGCCCTGGGTGGAGTAACATCATGACACACACTGCCCAGGGTGGAGTAACATCATGACACACACTGCCCTGGGTGGAGTAACATCATGACACACACTGCCCTGGGTGGAGTAACATCATGACACACACTGCCCTGGGTGGAGTAACATCATGACACACACTGCCCTGGGTGGAGTAACATCATGACACACACTACCCTGGGTGGAGTAACATCATGACACACACTGCCCTGGGTGGAGTAACATCATGACACACACTGCCCTGGGTGGAGTAACATCATGACACACACTGCCCAGGGTGGAGTAACATCATGACACACACTGCCCAGGGTGGAGTAACATCATGACACACACTGCCCTGGGTGGAGTAACATCATGACACACACTGCCCTGGGTGGAGTAACATCATGACACACACTGCCCTGGGTGGAGTAACATCATGACACACACTGCCCAGGGTGGAGTAACATGACACACACTGCCCTGGGTGGAGTAACATGACACACACTGCCCTGGGTGGAGTAACATCATGACACACACTGCCCTGGGTGGAGTAACATGACACACACTGCTCTGGGTGGAGTAACATGACACACACTGCCCTGGGTGGAGTAACATGACACACACTGCCCTGGGTGGAGTAACATCATGACACACACTGCCCTGGGTGGAGCAACATGACACACACTGCCATGGGTGGAGCAACATGACACACACTGCCATGGGTGGAGTAACATGACACACACTGCCCTGGGTGGAGTAACATCATGACACACACTGCCCTGGGTGGAGTAACATCATGACACACACTGCCCTGGGTGGAGTAACATCATGACACACACTGCCCTGGGTGGAGTAACATCATGACACACACTGCCCTGGGTGGAGCAACATGACACACACTGCCCTGGGTGGAGTAACATCATGACACACTGCCCTGGGTGGAGTAACATCATGACACACACTGCCCTGGGTGGAGTAACATCATGACACACACTGCCCTGGGTGGAGTAACATCATGACACACACTGCCCTGGGTGGAGTAACATCATGACACACACTGCCCTGGGTGGAGTAACATGACACACACTGCCCTGGGTGGAGTAACATCATGACACACACTGCCCTGGGTGGAGTAACATCATGACACACACTGCCCTGGGTGGAGTAACATGACACACACTGCCCTGGGTGGAGTAACATCATGACACACACTGCCCTGGGTGGAGTAACATCATGACACACACTGCCCTGGGTGGAGTAACATGACACACACTGCCCTGGGTGGAGTAACATCATGACACACACTGCCCTGGGTGGAGTAACATCATGACACACACTCCCCTGAGTGGAGTAACATGACACACACTGCCCTGGGTGGAGTAACATGACACACACTGCCCCGGGTGGAGTAACATGACACACACTGCCCCGGGTGGAGTAACATGACACACACTGCCCTGGGTGGAGTAACATAATGACACACACTGCCCTGGGTGGAGTAACATGACACACACTGCCCTGGGTGGAGTAACATGACACACACTGCCCCGGGTGGAGTAACATGACACACACTGCCCTGGGTGGAGTAACATGACACACACTGCCCTGGGTGGAGTAACATGACACACACTGCCCTGGGTGGAGTAACATGACACACACTGCCCCGGGTGGAGTAACATGACACACACTGCCCTGGGTGGAGTAGCAACATGACACACACTGCCCCGGGTGGAGTAACATCATGACACACACTGCCCTGGGTGGAGTAGCAACATGACACACACTGCCCTGGGTGGAGTAACATCATGACACACTGCCTCGGGTGGAGTAACATCATGACACACACTGCCCTGGGTGGAGTAACAACATGACACACACTGCCTTGGGTGGAGTAACAACATGACACACACTGCCCTGGGTGGAGTAACAACATGACACACACTGCCCTGGGTGGAGTAAAATGACACACACTGCCCTGGGTGGAGTAACATGACACACACTGCCCTGGGTGGAGTAACATGACACACTGCCTTGGGTGGAGTAACAACATGACACACACTGCCTTGGGTGGAGTAACAACATGACACACACTGCCCTGGGTGGAGTAACATGACACACACTGCCTTGGGTGGAGTAACAACATGACACACACTGCCCCGGGTGGAGTAACAACATGACACACACAGCCCTGGGTGGAGTAATATCATGACACACACACTGCCCTGGGTGGAGTAACATCACGGCACACACTGTCCCCGGTGGAGTAACATCATGACACACACTGCCCCGGGTGGAGTAACATCATGGCACACACTGCCATGGGTGGAGCAACATCATGACACACACTGCCCTGGGTGGAGTAACATGACACACAATGCCCCTGGGGAGTAACATCATGACACACACTGCCCCGGGTGGAGTAACATTATGACACACACTGCCCTGGGTGGAGTAGCAACATGACACACACTGCCTCGGGTGGAGTAACATCAAGACACACACTGCCCCGGGTGGAGTAACATCATGACACACACTGCCCAGGGTGGAGTAATATGACACACACTGCCCTGGGTGGAGTAACATGACACACACTGCCCTGGGTGGAGTAACATGACACACACTGCCCTGTGTGGAGTAACATGACACACACTGCCTTGGGTGGAGTAAAAACATGACACACACTGCCCTGGGTGGAGTAACAACATGACACACACTGCCCTGGGTGGAGTAACATCATGACACACACTGCCCTGGGTGGAGTAACATCATGACACACACTGCCCTGGGTGGAGTAACAACATGACACACACTGCCTTGGGTGGAGTAACAACATGACACACACTGCCCTGGGTGGAGTAACAGCATGACACACACTGCCCTGGGTGGAGTAACATCATGACACACACTGCCCAGGGTGGAGTAACATCATGACACACACTGCCCTGGGTGGAGTAACATCATGACACACACTGCCCAGGGTGGAGTAACATCATGACACACACTGCCCTGGGTGGAGTAACATCATGACACACACTGCCCAGGGTGGAGTAACATCATGACACACACTGCCCTGGGTGGAGTAACATCATGACACACACTGCCCTGGGTGGAGTAACATCATGACACACACTGCCCTGGGTGGAGTAACATCATGACACACACTGCCCTGGGCGGAGTAACATCATGACACACACTGCCCTGGGTGGAGTAACATCATGACACACACTGCCCAGGGTGGAGTAACATCATGACACACACTGCCCTGGGTGGAGTAACATCATGACACACACTGCCCTGGGTGGAGTAACATCATGACACACACTGCCCTGGGTGGAGTAACATCATGACACACACTGCCCTGGGTGGAGTAACATCATGACACACACTACCCTGGGTGGAGTAACATCATGACACACACTGCCCTGGGTGGAGTAACATCATGACACACACTGCCCTGGGTGGAGTAACATCATGACACACACTGCCCAGGGTGGAGTAACATCATGACACACACTGCCCAGGGTGGAGTAACATCATGACACACACTGCCCTGGGTGGAGTAACATCATGACACACACTGCCCTGGGTGGAGTAACATCATGACACACACTGCCCTGGGTGGAGTAACATCATGACACACACTGCCCAGGGTGGAGTAACATGACACACACTGCCCTGGGTGGAGTAACATGACACACACTGCCCTGGGTGGAGTAACATCATGACACACACTGCCCTGGGTGGAGTAACATGACACACACTGCCCTGGGTGGAGTAACATGACACACACTGCCCTGGGTGGAGTAACATGACACACACTGCCCTGGGTGGAGTAACATCATGACACACACTGCCCTGGGTGGAGCAACATGACACACACTGCCATGGGTGGAGCAACATGACACACACTGCCATGGGTGGAGTAACATGACACACACTGCCCTGGGTGGAGTAACATCATGACACACACTGCCCAGGGTGGAGTAACATCATGACACACACTGCCCTGGGTGGAGTAACATCATGACACACACTGCCCTGGGTGGAGTAACATCATGACACACACTGCCCTGGGTGGAGCAACATGACACACACTGCCCTGGGTGGAGTAACATCATGACACACTGCCCTGGGTGGAGTAACATCATGACACACACTGCCCTGGGTGGAGTAACATCATGACACACACTGCCCTGGGTGGAGTAACATCATGACACACACTGCCCTGGGTGGAGTAACATCATGACACACACTGCCCTGGGTGGAGTAACATGACACACACTGCCCTGGGTGGAGTAACATCATGACACACACTGCCCTGGGTGGAGTAACATCATGACACACACTGCCCTGGGTGGAGTAACATCATGACACACACTGCCCTGGGTGGAGTAACATGACACACACTGCCCTGGGTGGAGTAACATCATGACACACACTGCCCTGGGTGGAGTAACATCATGACACACACTGCCCTGGGTGGAGTAACATGACACACACTGCCCTGGGTGGAGTAACATGACACACACTGCCCCGGGTGGAGTAACATGACACACACTGCCCCGGGTGGAGTAACATGACACACACTGCCCTGGGTGGAGTAACATAATGACACACACTGCCCTGGGTGGAGTAACATGACACACACTGCCCTGGGTGGAGTAACATAATGACACACACTGCCCTGGGTGGAGTAACATGACACACACTGCCCTGGGTGGAGTAACATGACACACACTGCCCTGGGTGGAGTAACATGACACACACTGCCCCGGGTGGAGTAACATGACACACACTGCCCTGGGTGGAGTAACATGACACACACTGCCCCGGGTGGAGTAACATGACACACACTGCCCTGGGTGGAGTAACATGACACACACTGCCCCGGGTGGAGTAACATGACACACTTCCCTCCGCTCTCTGACATCTACCTGCATTTGATGCCACGTTGTGTATTTTACAAAGATTCTCACAAAATTAATAATATTCACAACAAAATAGTTATGAAAACTATTTCCGGCAGTTCGCCCTCTTCTTAACGTAATTATATATAAGAAAATGACGATAGAACCTCTAAGATAATCCTATAAAGACACGGAACCGCCAAAATGTTGGTGGAACTAGAGATTGTTTGCCTGTAAGAATTCGTTTTGCTTTTCACATTTTATAATAATTTTTTGATCCTGCCCCTTCAAGCTTGTCCCCCAGGATGCCACCCACAGCAGGCGGCTAACACCCAGGTACCTACGTGCTGCTATTATTATATTAAAAAAGAAGGACTCAACCTACTAGGGTCATATAGCGCATATGTAAGGTGACTATCACCCAAATACCTACTTACTGCTAGATGAACAAGGACAGCAGGTGTAAGGGGACTAATACCCAGATACCTACTTACTGCTAGATGAATAGGGACAACACGTGTAAAGGGACTAACACCTAGATACCTACTTGTAGATGAACAGAGACAGCAGGTGTAAGGGGACTAACACCCAGGCACCTACCTACTGCTAGTTGAACAAGGACAGCAGGTGTAATGTAACAAGCGCAATGTTTCCACCCGGCCGGATATTGAACCACGGACACTCAGTGTGTGAGGCGAGAGTGTTGCCTACCAAGAGTGTCTCATACAATATATAAATACATTTACTTATTAGTAATGGCTGCCACCTCACCTCCGTAATAAACAACTTTACCCGGTATGAAGGGGAAAAGAATTAATATCGTGTGTCAGTTCTCAACAACATTTTCTCTAGAAGATTTATTGTTACTTATTAATGGATTCGAACCATACCACGGGTGGGGATAGAACCCGCGATCAGAAAGTCACAAAACTCCAGACCGACGCGCTAGCCACTGGGCCGGGTAGCTTAATAACAAAAGACATGCCTGAATAATTAAATAATAAAAAAATTCGATCTTAACACAGAGTAGCAAACAGTTTAAAAGTTTGTACTTGTCTGACCTACACAGATATACACAAAGATTAATGGCGTATTTCCACAATGCACTCTTAACACATGTCTTTTCATATTTGTTAATCCTGCTTACTGGATATTCTACTTTCATCAGTATACTTTTCTATTTATAAAATTATTTTCAAATGATTTACACTACAAGCAGACCGATGCCACTGACTGTAATCAAACGTTATCCCACCAGTGACTGTAGTCCGCTAGTGACAACTGTTGTATCTGCCAGTGAAATATACCAGATGACCTAAATTCAGTCTATCATTATGATTTCGTTAGCAAAATATGAGAGAGAGAGAGAGAGAGAGAGAGAGGGGGGGGGGCAGAAAATTAAATTCATGGTTCAAAGATTAAATGTATAGCTCTGAGAATAAATTTATTTTTCCCAGAATAAATTTATGGTGTCAGCTTAAAATTTATGGTGTCAGATTAATATTTATGGTTGCCAAATTAAGCTAATTGCTTCCGATTAAATTTATAGTTCAAGAATAAATTTATGATCCCAGGATGAGTTTACACCAAGCACTTGTGTGAGTGACTGCATCAGTCGCCACCAGTGGTAACACTACTGCATTATCCAGCGCCCACACAGCTTTCATGGTACATTTATTCTCATAATTCTCAAATCCCGTAAATCTTTAATCCCAAGATGTGTCATAATGAACGACTGATATTGATAGTGGCTTTTGTCTTAGAGATAGGAAGAGGTAGCAGAGACAGTCTTCCTGGGGTTGGGATGCAGGACGTTGTTAGCTGATTTGACAACATTATAAATGGTAGTAGGATCAACCCTAGTATGTGCCTCAGTGTTGGAGGCAATGATGTTGGCAAGCTTGGAAATAATGACCTGATTTCTATGCCTAGGGCAGTAATAGACATGTTTAGGAAGAAGATAAGGATCCCTGTAGTGTGTGGCCTTTTGCTGAGGAGGAGTGATGGCAATGAATGTCTTGTCCATGGACGTTGGTGTAAATTGCTAGCTATAATGTTGCTGCAGTACCATTCGTTGATAACTGGAACAGCTTTCAACTTGGCTGTGGAAGGGTCAGTGCCTAGGAAGGTTATGATAGGATGGATTCCCTATTAATAATGAGGTAAGCAGATTCTCTTTGTGTACCATCATTTCTACTTTTGTGATAAGAGAGTGTGGGAAGGATGGCTGAATACAAAATTTATGTGAGTAGTGAGGCAAACACATATACTGGCCCTGACCTTCTGCTTTTGTCAACAAACTTTATACATTCTTTACATTGGATAATCACGTATCATATGAAATAACTTTAAGAATATAATTTATCTCAGGATTCATTTTATACCAAAAGAGATATGGACACTAGAATATATATGAAGCTTCACTGAGAGGTCAAAGTAGAATTCTAAGTTTGAAATTCCAAGTATTATTTTCAGTTATGTAGACAATTCTCAAATCCATTAATGCAGATATGAAGGGTAAAACGGCCAAATTATTTCTAAATAGATTAAAAATCGTCCAGAAGTTGTTGTGGTCGGTTATTATACTTTGAAATAAATAGTGTTTGGCCCAGAAGGAATTGATATCTTGGGGTATGAACCCAATACGAATTACACTTTGCAAATGTTAAACAAAGAATAAAAAAACACGTTGCGAAAATAGATGGACATTGTTAGTATTTAAATGATCATAAATCACTGACTGGGGACATATCCCCTATACCGCCGCTGGGCCGTTAATTAAATAATTTGAGAAGTGTAGCTCCTCTGATAACAGCAACGCTGATCCAGTGAACTTGAAGACTTGATTGTTTCTAGGTGATATCAGTCACATAATAACATTGAACCACAAAATTACGTTACGTTGAAATGCATTCTTCCAGACTGTAAAAAGGTTTTAGAATATTACAGCAGCAGCCAGAGGTTATGCAATTTCAGGAGAAAATAATCAGTAAGTTAGGAAGAGGAAGTATTTAACATGTTTTTCCATTATTGTTAAAGAACAGTTTCCTGTATCAGTGTATCTTAGACAATGTGGAATATACGTTGAGACTCCAATTACAGCCATAAACATTGGCGATTATGATGCATTTGCCTAATAAGAATTATTGATATATTATTAAATCAGTTCAGTTTCAACCTTAGGCACCTAAAATGGAGGAATGTAGCAAATAATGTTGTAGCAGAGATAACAGCAGGAGGAAGCTCAGATGAAAACTCACACACACACACAAACACAAGCTTTTAAATCTCTGCACCAAATTCACCTTAAACCAGCGAATAATAGAGCCAACAAGATTGGAGAATACACTGGACCTCATCTTCACTAACAATGATGATTTGATACAAAATATTACCATATCAAAAACAATATACTCAGATCACAACATAACAGAGGTTCAG
>NW_027200192.1:0-23259 GCF_038502225.1 Cherax quadricarinatus | reverse complement strand
CCCACTTTGACAATTTTCTTCTTCTTATTCTTTTTAGTAATCTTTACAGGAAAAGGGGTTACTAGCCCATTGTTCCCGGCATTTTAGTTGACTTTTACAACACGCATGGCTTACGGAGGAAAGATTCTTATTCCACTTCCCCATGGATATAAAAGGAAAATTAATAAGACCAAGAACTATTAAGATAAAATCAAAGAAAACTCAGATGAGTGTGTATAAATAAATGTGTACATGTATGTGTAGTGTGACCTAAGTGCAAGTAGAAGTAGCAAGACATGCCTGTAATCTTGCATATTTATGAGACAGACAAAAGACCTCAGCAATCCTACCATCATGTAAAACAATCACAGGCTTCGTTTTACACTCACTTGGCAGGACGGTAGTACCTCCCTGGGTGGTTGCTGTCTACCAACCTACTACACATTTATATATATATATTTATATATATATATATATTTATATTATATATATATATATATATATATATTTATATATATATATTTATATATATATATATAAATGTAGTATATCTAGATTTCAGTTGAGTATTGCTTGCTGGTGAAAATAAAAGCAACGAGTATAAGATACAAATTTCACACTCTCAGACAGAAAGTTGTATTCTGTAGATACGTAGGTGTTTAAGTTGCAAGACGTACAGTGGAGCTCCCCTGGGATCGTCGGTTCATGTTGACGAAGTACATAAATGATATCGAGCTATGACTGTCATCAAAGAGCAAAATTTGCTGAGGAAACAATATTGGGAGAATAGGACACCACTGTAGAAGACAGAGTATTCAGAGCGACCTTGAAAGATTCCCAGTGGGGTGGTAGGGGTGGAAGACGAGTTTGAGAGTAGAGAAGTGCAAAGTAATGGATTTTGATAAGTAACAATCTAAAACAACAACACAAAAAGATTTCAGAAAATTAATAAAAACGAGAGAAGAAAGGGACCTAGGAGTAACAATTATCAATAACCTCAAACGTACCAAACTATGCCTATCAGCGATCCAAAATATCATAGGTAGAAATTTCAACCACAGAACACTAGACCACACACAACATTGAATCTATAATGCACTTGTTAGACCGTTTCTTGAATATTCCTTCTCGTTTTGGTCTCCAAATTACATAAAACATGGATATATATACATACATACATACATATATATATATATATATATATATATATATATATATATATATATATATATATATATATATATATATATATATATATATATATATATATATATATATATATATATATATATATATATATATATATATATATATATATATATATATAATATATATATATATATATATATATATATATATATATATATATATATATATATATATATATATAATATATATGTATATATATTTATATATGTGAACATTTATTAATAAACAAAATACATTTACAGGAAAAAAATATAAACATGAATACAATGGCACGATGTTTCAAAGATCATGAATTTCCTCCAGCTCCTCCGAGGCTGGACGTGAGCCAAGTATGCAGCAAGCATTTCCCCTCTGGATGGCGACGCTGAGGCGCTGGAACATGAAAGTGGCTTCCCTTGGGTCCCTGGTGGTGTCGGTGAGTCTGGAGCCCAATTCTTTAAGGAAACGTGTGGCATTTTTTCCCCATGATCCCAAGGTCTCTGATCCCACTGGGACAAATTGATACTGTTGGCTAATGTCCCTGTACTTGCTGATCTTGTACTCCTCCCTGTGGTCAGCAGCTCCTCCCTGTCGCCCCACACTGTGATGGATATAGGTGTCAGCCAGTGTGGACACACAGGTATAGTCCCATGCTAAGAGCTTGCCATTCTTCCAAGGATAGATGGTGATCCCGTCGGGGCGGTTTGCTGGGTTGTGGGTATTGTTTGCTGCAAGGGATCGTGGCTCCCTCTCGGCAGGGCATCCAGCTGTAGCAAGGGTTCTCTTAATGATGTCGTTGACCTCATTGTGTCTTGCATGCCAGCCCTTGGTTTTGGAACAGTTAAGACCATGTAGACCGTATTGGTCTGCTTGCACTTCGCCGCAAATACACATATATTCTGTGTGAATTGGGGCAGCAAGGCGCAGAGCCACTGCAATACGGAGGGTCTTAGGGTCGAGTCGCGTTCCCATTGCCGATATGGGAACTGTTTGGAGGAAGTCCCCGGAGTGAGGTGCACTCACAGCCTGGAGACGGGCAATCTCCCTATCTGATGTTGCAGCCCTGAGCATGTTGGCAAGCACCTTTTCAGCACCTGGGCCATCCCAGCTTGACTGTTTGTGAGCCAGTGCTGCACTAGGGTTTGGTGCTGGAGCAGCAAGAGTCTCCCATTCGGTGATGGCACTGGCATAGCTAGGGTCTTCTATTCCTGCTGAGTCACTGAGGGTGTCAGGAAGAATTTGTCTTATCAACTCGTTTGATGCAATGGAAGAGGACAGGAAAGCTGGTAGAGCAATCTGGGAGGATCTGCGTACTCCTAGCCCTCCAAGCCTGACCGGAAGTGAGGCTTGCAACCACTGTCCATCGTCAAGGGAAAGATTCAATACACTCTCTAGCATGGCCTTCAGGAGAGAGTCATATTCCTTGAGTTTTGGACTGCTGAAGGCTGGGGAGCATCTCAGAAAAAGGTAAGTTTTGGGATTGACAGGCACCTGGTGAGTAGGTAGAAGGCATCGTGTGTGTCAATGTCTTTCATCCTGCTTTCCATCGTCCGGAGGTCTGAGACTTTTTTTACTAGGATCAGATCGATGGCATTGGATCCAACAGGAGCACCGAGGAGAGTGCTATTGGCTGGATCAATGGCTCGTGCTCCTCGTAAAACGGCACTAATATTCTGGATCATCTGTTGATTGGTAGAAACTATTTCACATTTGGTGGGGTTTAAAGAAAGGCCCAGGCTTTCTCCCATGTCTTTAATTTTACTGATGTCCTCTAGGAGAGATTCTGTTGTGCCAGCCAGGGTACCGTCGTCCAGGAACCAGATATTGAGCTCGCTGGAGAGTGCCTCCGTGACTTCCTTGATGACCAAACAAAATAGAAAGGGGGCGAGAGGGTCCCCCTGTTGCACGCCCTCACACGAGTCAATTTCATTGTCCCCAAACAATAGTTTGGAAGTCACACTATAACACGATTCTATGAAGGGATAAACGGAAGGGAAGTTTCTATAAACTGCTTGGAGAGCAGCATCCCTTCTGACTGAGTTGAAAGCATTGGCAAAGTCCAATTTGACCAAGGCTTTTTCATAGGACATGTTTTTGATATATACTCGTGCTGCATGGGCAGCTGCTTCACAGCCCTGTTGAACGCCGAAACCGAGCTGAGTTGGTTTCAGCATTGCAGCAGCCTCTTGACTCACCCTTCTTACTGCAGCCTTGGCGACTAGGCGCCGAAGGGTGTTACCCACTGCAATGGGCCTGATTCCGCCATCCTTTTTCCGGAGGGCACACAATGAGGCACCAAAGAAAAAGGGTCTGATGGCCTCTGGGACACCGCCAGCCAGGCACAGGTTGGAAAATTTGGTGAGTTCAGACAGCAGCCTCTCTGAAACCTCACCGAGTGCTGGATTGAGTATTTGTTTTAAGTGTTGAGGCCTTAAACCGGTGAAACCTCCTGCTGAACCCTGTATAAATGACATAGCAGCTTTATACACATCAGCATCCTGTAAGGTTAGATGTTCTACGCCTGCTGCAATGTCAGGGAGGTCAATGTTGGTACTGGGAGCCCTGGGTGGATGTTTGTCCTTCAGAGCTTGCGCCGTGCTGACGTCCTTGGGAGCGATCGTATCCTCACTGGTTATAAGTCTCAGAGCTCCAATAGTATTACCCTCTTCTATTTTTTTGCTAATTTGGGCTCTGATTTTTGAGGTGTCGGGTGTCCTGTTGTTGGCATTTGCCCGGCGGGTGTTTGTCGCCCTAGGGGGGAGACGGACGAGGTTGTCATCCCTTGGGAATGCATATTACATATATATTACATATATTACATATTACATATATTACATATATATTACATATATATATATATATATATATATATATATATATATATATATATATATATATATATATATTGAAGAGAATACAGAATATCAAACAAAGCTCATACCATCACTCAGAAACAATGTGAAGAAAACTCAAAGCCCTGAAATATTTCTTCATTAGAAAAATGGAAACTACGAGAAGATTTTTGTACAAACCTTGTAGATATTGTTATGGTCGTGACGCTCAGGCACGAAAACCTACATCAAGTGCTGAATTAGTCCATAATCCGAAACAAGGGAATTGAATTACAATGCAGAAGATGCAATGCGAAAGGGTGCACAATTTTTTCTTCATATTTTACAAACATAATTATAGCAGAATTCAGTAAGCTACTTGCTGAAGCTGTAAACACAAATACAACGCAGTCAAGAACCAGCTAGACAAGCATATTACAAGTGAAGGATTAAACTAGATACTACGCTGGGGCACTCTGAATCATTTGGTTGCTGAGGTTTGTTCAGTAACTGCATGAGGACCATCAGTTGACTATGAGGTAACCTCATGTTGTAGCTGAAGTAGACCGTTAAGTTAAAGGAAAACCCTCAACCAGAAGTAGAACCATTGCTACAAATATTTCTGTCAGTGTCAGTGAATTAACAAGAGAAATAAATGGGGGAACAGTTACTAAATTAAGGAAGGCAGTAGTTAGCCATGTCTTTCTTCCACATTCATCTTTTCTATAAATTTCATGTCATTTTTAAATATGATATGGTATATGTTTTCTCTGTTTTCTTGCCAGTAGTTTTCGAAGGGGGTGGTGAGTGGGGTGAAAGCCTTTCCCCTTTTCACTGACTCACACGCTTATATAATAAACGATAGCCCTTTACCTAGACAGAATTGAAAGCTCCTCTCAGAAGACTCAGTAAGGACTTTCACTGACGTGAATGATGTTCTGTGATTCTTGATGTGAAGAATGTTTTGTGACTCTTCAAAAAGTGAATTATATTCTGTAACTCTCTTGGTGTGAAGGATATTCTGTGACTCTTGATCAGGAAAATGATGTTTCGTGACTCTCTTGACGTTGTAAGGAGGTTCTGTGTCACATGATGATGTGTAGGATGTGCGCTGACTTACAATTTGCTAAGTATGTTCTTTGATTCTCTTACAAATAAGAATATTAAGACACTCTTGAAGTGAAAGCTATTTGAGAAAACGCAAAGATTATTAAGAATAAGAAGAAATGGTATGGTGACAAACTGTAGTGAGTCAGTGAGAGATTGTAATATAGTGAGGGAGAGAGAGAGAGAGAGATAGAGCTAGAGAGAGAGAGAGAGAGAGAGAGAGAGAGAGAGAGAGAGAGAGAGAGAGAGAGAGAGAGAGAGAGATACATATGAAAGACAGATAGCAGACGGCTTGGAAATCCACAGCCAGACTATCAGCTGAGAGGATTAATCTATTTGTACCAAGATTAAAGAAAATCGTGAATTATCTAGGTGCAGCAGGAAGCAAGGATAGATAGGGAGAAGTCTCTCTCCCGCCCTCCACTCCCTCCGGCAACTACCAGCACGAAAACAAAGAGAAAATAAACCATAACATATTGGAAAACTGCACGGAAATTTAAAGTTGAGGAGAGGGAGAAAGTCAGAGGAGTACTTACCTATTTGTACTTACCTATTTATGGTTGAAGGGGTCGATTCATAGCTCTTGGCCCCACTTCATTAGGCTCACTCTCATCGTATTTCCTCTTAAATGTATGTATGGATCCTGCCTTCACTATGTCACTCTACAGATAATTCCACCTCCTGACAACTCTATGGCCAAAGAATAACTTCCTAACAACCCTGTGACTCATGTGAGTCTTCACCTTCCAGTTCTGACCCCTTGTTGCTCTGTTCCAACTCTGGAACATTCTGTCCTGATCCACCTTGTCAGTGCCTCTCAGTATTTTATTTGTTCTTATTATGTCCCCCCTATTTCTCCTGTGTTCCAGTGTTGTCAGGTTGAGTTCCCTTAACCTCTACTCGTAGGACAAACCCCTCAGTTCTGGGACTAGTCTTGCTGCAAACCTTTGCACTTTCTCTAATTTCTTGACGTGTTTGACAAGGTGCGGGTTCCATACTGGTGGTACATACTCCAGTATGAGCCTGATGTGGACAGTGTACAATGCCGTGCATGACTCCTTACTTAGATGTCGATCTGGTATTCTCAGGTTTGCCAGGTGACCGTATGCTGCAGCAGTTATTTGGTTCATTTGCGCCTCAGGCAATGTGCTTAGTATGCTGCTTACCCCAAGATCCTCTTCCTTGAGTGAGTTTTGCAGCCTTTGACTTCTTAGGCTGTACTCCGACTGCGGTCTCCTATGTCCTTCCCCAATCTTCATAACTTTGCAGTTGCTGGGGGTAACTCAAGGAGCCATTTGTCAGACCAGGATTGCAGCTTGTCGAGATCCCCTTGTAGGTTTACATTATCCTCTTTCACTTGTATTCTCACTAATTTCACATCGTTTGCAGAGACACCTCTGACTTTATCCCTTCTGTCATGTCATTCAGATTTACGAGAAACAGCACTGGACCTAGGACTCACGCTTGTAGAACCCCACTCGACACATGCATGCACTCCGATACCTCGTCTTGGACCAACACACGTTGTTTCCTTCCTGTCAGGTATTCCCTGATCCACTGCAGAACTTTCCTTCCTATTCCTGCCTGCTCCTCTAGTTTTTCAACGAGTCTCTTCTGTGGAACTGTGTCAAAAGCCTTCTTACAGTCTAACCATCCCACTCTTTCCTATCTTACATCTGTTTCCTTGTCATAGAATTCCATTGGGTTCGTGATGCAGGATTTCCCTTTCCTGAAACCGTGCTGGTTGTCATGCATTAGGCTATTCCAGCCTAGGTGCTCCATCACTCTTCTCCAGATAATTTTCGCCGTGATATTATATACTATACATGTCAGTAACAGTGGTCTGTGGTTTATTGCTGTCTATCATTCTACTTTCTTAAACATTAGAACTACATTTGCTGTCTCCCATACCTCAGGCAGTTACCTGGTTTCAATAAATTAATTGAAGATTGCTGCTAGGGGCAGACACAGTTCCTCTGCTTCCTTTCTCTCATGGAAACATGTTATCTTGGTCTACCGCCATCGAGGAATCTAGTTCACCTAGCAGCTTCTTCACCTCCTCCTTGGTTATGTGCAGTGTGTCCAGCACTCGTTGGAGCATCCAACCGCCTCAGTTTGCTGGAACCATTGTCTCTACTGTGAATACTTCTCCAAGTCTTGTGTTAGGTTTTTCACATACTTCCTGGTTACTCTTTGTGATCTCCCTTCCTTTCCTCAGCCTGAATACCCGGTTCATCACTATTGTTTTCCTCCTAATGCTGTTGTATAAACTTTGGGTCAGATATGGCATTTGATGCTATGTCATTCTCGTATTCAGGCTGGGCTTCTCTCCTTATCCACGTATATTCATTTCTGGCTCTTCGACTCAGCTCCCTATATTCCTGGGTCCTATGCCTTCTAAACTTTTTCCATGCTCTAGCACACTTAGCTTTGGACTATTTTCACCTCTAGGTAAACCACGGGCTCACTCTGGTTTTTCCATTTTTGTTACCCTTTGGTATGAACTTCTTTCTCTGCTTTTTTTTGCACTTAGTGGCCACTTGCTCCATCATTTAATTTACTGTTTTTCCCTTTAGTTCTCTTTCTCACTGTACCTTATGGGTGACGATGAAATTGTGTCATTGGAAAATCTACCTTCCACTGCAATTGATGATGCAATCAGGTCCCTGCATAATCGAATAATTGAAGCTACTAATGCAACTTGTCAATTAGCTTCCACAAAGATATACCAACAATATAAACCTACTAGGGAAATTAGAGACAGTTTAAGAAATTATCAAGCAGAATGTCGAAGGCATCTTCAAATGCGACAACCACCAGTAGCTACACTGCACCGATTAAGGCAAGAATTAATTAACATGATTAGTCATCACAAACGGGACTTATGGAAATTGCTAGTTCTTCAAGCTAATCAGTATAAACGTGAACCAGCAAAATTTTGGAGTAAGATCCGACAACTTTTAGGGGCAAAGCACAAGGCTCCTAACTACCTAGTTCATACCTTCACTGATGAGGATGATGAAGAAGTTGAAATTAAACTTGACGATCCACAAGACCAGGCTAATTTGATGGGTGATGTATGGGAGAAAATTCTCTCCCACAATAACAGTCGTCAATTTAACAATAATCATTATCAGTTGGTAAATGAATGGAGAGATGAGAACTTGGATGATCTACAACCACTACCTTCCATCGATACTTCAACTCTTGAAGATACCCACCCGCTTACTAGACCTATTACATTACTAGAGATAAGTCAGGTTATTGGAAGAATGAGAAATAGAGCCCCTGGTCTCTCTGGAATAACAATGAAACAAATAAAGTACCTACCTAGAAATTGTAAACAGTCTTTGGTAAATATCTTTAATGCCATCTTGGCCTCAGGACATTTTCCAGTGGTTTTTAAGACATCCACCAACCTGGGAACTATAGACCTATATCTTTACTTGAAGTCACTGGAAAAGTTCTTGAGAAAGTCATTTCCAACAGATTGAACTACTATATGGAGTTTAATCACTTTTTTACTGAAAAACAATCTGGCTTTAGAACACATAGAGGTACCAGTCATGCAATAAATGTTATTTTCGATACTGTAGCAAGTCTAAAACATCAGGGCAATCTTGCCTTAATTGCCACCAGAGATGTTCATAAAGCTTTTGATAGCTTATGGCATGATGGCCTTATATACAAACTCATTGACCTACCAGACCATAACTGGACTTTCCTCAGAATTTATAATTTCTTAACTCAAAGAAAAATCATTCCCACCTTTCATGGCAGGTCGACAGAGCCTTTTATACCGACGGCTGGTGTCCCACAAGGTTCTTGTCTCAGTCCACTTCTGTTCAACATTTATGTGAATGACCTTCCTCAACCAGAGTTTGGTGATACGATTGTGACACAGTTTGCAGATGATGTTATTCATGTCGTCTCATCAACTCCGGTAACAGGAAAATACAAGTATGAGAGAGTCATAGAAAAAATGAATATTGAACTTCGTCGAACATCTAATTGGGAAAAGAAATGGAGAATTACGACTAGTCCTGACAAGGTCCTTGTTAGCACGATAGGATGTTTTGCATCAACAATTGAAGATAATGGAGGTATCTCCATCAGAGGTACACCTGTAGCCATTAGAAACCCTAACAAGATTTTGGGATACGAAATAGACAGGCTGCTCCACTCAATACCTCATGTAACTAAAAAGATCAACATAGCCAAAGCCGGTCTTAGCAGTCTCTTTCGATTCAATCAAGCCCCTCAACATGTCAAAAAACATCTGTACAAAATGTTAATAAGACCTGTACTCGAATACCCTTGTGTCCCAATGTCATTAACAACAAAGACCAACATGCTACGGTTACAAAGGGTCCAGAATAGAGCTCTTCGCTTTATTACCGATACCAGGAGGAGAGATAGAGTTAAAATGGCAGATTTACACATACAAGATATTTCTGCTATAAATGTACGCCTTGACACCCTAAAAAAGAAACAACTCTATACAATGCAAGAACTATACATGCCAGATAGAGAACATCCTATACAATTGGTAAATACTACGGATTATATCATCAATACTCCCCTCACAGGACTCAAAGAATGACTCTCCCACAAAGGGTCCGTCGTTTTATACATAAAGATGATTACCCTCGACCCATGATATTGAGCAACCTTCCTGATGAAGAAGATTGGGTACTACTAGAACCCTTCTATGTATACTGAGAAAATCATCGCCCCCAATTAGGGAGACATCTTATATAACAATCTAATGTAAAAATTATGCTATTTACTATGGCTGGACACCACCTGTAAGAAGCCATTGTCACGGAATTCTATAAACTGGCCAGAAAATTATTGCCTTCCTTGTCGCATAAATATCCGTTGTGCAATTGCCAAAAAAAAAAAAAATTGCAACTTGTATAATTACTACCAATTCAGAGTCATGTATTTATATTCTGTTATATCTATGTGACTCTGATGGGTTAGTCTTATACCTCTTCAAGAATATCTTATCATTTCACGTACACTTTTTAAATTACACCAAAGTGGTTGGGCCACTTACCTTTTATATCCTACCTCTCTCCCCCCTCCCACCCTTTTCCAAAATTTCTATCCTTACCCATCCTTCTTCCTTACCCATCTCACCAAAGCTCTGGTCTGGATACCGAATACCGAATACCTTCAAAGACCATAACATTGTATCAATCGCAGCTGCTAGAAAAATGACAGGATGGATAATGAGAACCTTCAAAACCAGGGATGCCAAGCCAATGATGACACTCTTCAGGTCGCTTGTTCTATCTAGGCTGGAATATTGCTGCACACTAACAGCACCTTTCAAGGCAGGTGAAATTACTGACCTAGAAAATGTACAGAGAACCTTCACGGCGCGCATAACGGAGATAAAACACCTCAATTACTAGGAGCGCTTGAAGTTCCTTAACCTGTATTCCCTGGAACGCAGGCGGGAGAGATACATGATTATATACACCTGGAAAATCCTAGAGGGACTAGTACCGAACTTGCACACGAAAATCACTCACTACGAAAGCAAAAGACTTGGCAGACGATGCAACATCCCCCCAATGAAAAGCAGGGGTGTCACTAGCACGTTAAGAGACAATACAATAAGTGTCAGGGGCCCGAGACTGTTCAACTGCCTCCCAGCATACATAAGGGGGATCACCAATAGACCCCTGGCAGTTTTCAAGATGACACTGGACAAGCACCTAAAGTCGGTACCTGACCAGCCGGGCTGTGGCTCGTACGTTGGATTGCGTGCAGCCAGCAGTAACAGCCTGGCTGATCAGGCTCTGATCCACCAGGAGGCCTGATCACAGACCGGACCGCGGGGGCGTTGACCCCCGGAACTCTCTCCAGGTAAACTCCAGGTAATACCTGTGTCATTCCCTTTTTGGAAGTTTGGTTCGGCTGTTAACTCTACAAAGTATTTAAAACACAGGACGTCGTGTTGACTAGCGCCAAGAGGCTTTTCGTGTGTGATATCTCCTGTGTCTGAACTGTTCAAGGTGAATATGAGATACAGCTTTGCTGCAACAACATCTCCTCTCTCCCTGGTTATATCCTAATCATTTTGGTGCATGACGTTTTCCAATACAGTCTCCGGCATCTTAGCTTCCCACATTTCTGGTCCCCCATGTTACCTGGAGGTTACCTGGAGGTTATTCCGGGGATCAACGCCCCCGCGGCCCGGTCCATGACCAGGCCTCCCGGTCGATCAGGGCCTGATCAACCAGGCTGTTGCTGCTGGCCGCACGCAGTCCAACGTACGAGCCACAGCCCGGCTGATCAGGCACTGATTGTTGGGGTAGATTCACAGCTCCTGGCTCTGCCTCTTCACTGGTCCATACTAGGTCACTCTCCCTGCTCTATGAGTTTTATCATACCTCTTTTTAAAGCTATGTATGGATCTTGTCTCCACTTCCTGACAAGTTTACGACTGAAGAAATACTTCCTAACATCCCTGATTCATCTGAGTCTTCATCTTTCAGTAATGACCCCTTGTTGCTGTGTCCCATCTCTGGAACATCCTGTCTCTGTCCACCTAATCGATTCCTCTCAGTATTTTATATGTCGTTATCAGATCACCCCTATCTCTTCTGTCCTCCAGTGTCGTCAGGTCGATTTTCCATAATGTCATTAGAACCCTAATTCATCGAGATATATTTTCTTCCAGTTGAATTAACTTTGACTGGAAATTGAACAAAATAACTAATTAACATCCTCTAAGTGCCTAGACATAATTCAGTTTTTTTAGACTTATTATGGACATTTTTAGTTTTACAGTTCTAAAGAATTTTTTTAGATTTATTAAGTAAAAAGTTACTTAAATGCTTATTTGTTTGTCTACCTCAGTCATTCTTGGTGATCATTTTGGATTGACTTAGGCCTAATTTGCCTTATTTTATGGAAAATTTGAAAAAATAATAAGGTTGCCCATACTGTAGTTCCTTAGTGCTTCCTCCGATTAGCTTTAATATTTAACGATGGTAATTTGACAGTGGAAGGACTGATCAGCTTCAAACTTAAATTTACTGAGTTATCAAGAGAATGAGTCTTCAGTTTAGCTTCCAAGCTGGTGTTTCTTAGTGGAAGGTTTGAACTTTAAACCTGCGTATGTCTCTTTAAGGGAGGGGGGGGGGGTCTCCTGGAAGTGGTGAAGAGGCTCTTGGTCTAATGAATTAGACCTTATAGTTTCCTTCCTCAGACCGAACCTAATTATCCCCCAATCCTCCCTTCCCTATTCCATTCTCCCCATTTCCCTTTCTCCCTTCCCTCCCCGTGCCCAACACCCTCTTTTCCCCGTCCCGTTCGTAGCCTCTGGGGTCCTCGCCTCTGGCATTACGGTTTCTAGGTAGGGGAAAGTGTGCCGGGGTTCGTCCAGCTCCGTGAGGCTTCTCGGGTGTGGTGTAGTTTGCCGCAGAATCTGGATTATCTGGAGGCGCCCTACTCCCTTCCCGGATCTCCGAGAAGCAGGCAGGTTGTCTTGCAGGTGATGGGTGTATCTCCAGAGGATGCCTGTCGGTTCTGGGAGGTGGCAGCCGAAGGAGGTATGCTTTGTGGTGGGTTTCCGACCGCCCTCTCTTTTGTTTACTCAGTAGATGTGAGGTTGCTATCCCAGATCGCTGGTTTACTGGCGTGAAGGGTAGGGTATAGCACGAGTTCTACCATGCTGCATGTGCACTGCTTGTGGTCTGGAGGTCCTCTCGGATGAGAGAGGAAACATGCGGCCCTTCTAGTGATTGTCCACTGTCCCTCTTTTTTTCTTTCATTCTTTTTTTTTTCTTAAAAATAATAATAAGACAGAAGTTCCATCATCATGGAGTCTTCGTTCTGTGATAACCCTCCTCTTCCCAGGCCCCTTTTTATTACCACATCCTGTTCTGACCCGGCTTCGTTACTGGACCATTCTCCAAACTCTACCCGGACCCCTATACCGTCTGCTGGTGACGCTTCGTCACCCACTCCAGGTGCTGAGGCTCCACCCATTTCTTCTAGAGCCTCTGCCTCTTGCACGCCTATAACTATGCGTCCAACTTCCCCGAATATGGTGTGACGTTTTTCAGATCGCTCATATACCTTGGATCGGGCCACCCGCGGTACTACGCCTAAACGATGTCTACTCATTCTACCCAAAATCGACCTACGCGACACCCACTTCCTTTACACACCATGTTTACAAGTATACAGTGGACTAAATTCTTTTCGCTACAACCGACATCTCCAACTCCAGCTCTTTTACGACACGTTGGCCAAAATATATCCTTTCACACTCTTCGAAGTGGTGCGTGCATCGTTACAATTCAGAATGCAGAATAAGCTCATGATCTTTCCCACATTATTTCCATTGATAACATTTAAGTCACAGTTCATTGGCACTTTACTTTCAATTCTTGCAGTGGTACGGTGGTTTTTATGGCGTACCGTTGTACAGAGTGATTTTCTGTCTTACGGTGATATTTTGGAACAATTAGCCCTTCAGAATCTTCCTATTCTCAAAGTGGATACATATGTCCTGCCCGCTCGCGAGCAGAGGCCCTTTCCCAGTAACATCGCCCGCTTAACCTTTGACTGCCGTGAACTCCCGTCCTCGGTTTATATTGTGGGCTGTTACAAAAAACGCGATTCTAAAAGCTTAGAGATCTCCAGTGAATACTAGAAAGGACTGCCCTTCTAGCATCCAGCCTGTTACTGGGTTTTCGTAACAAGTAGTCAGTATCCTTGTCCAATTATCCATTAGACTTCAGTATGATTCAATAGTGCTTCAGGATTACAACTGGTAGGCTACTAACTAGAGAAATTAAAATTTAATAAATTTATTAAGTCTAGAGGTATATTATCAAAGTAAATTAAATTAATCATAGTAATCAAAATAATATCACTTCTCTCAAGTACAATATTATTGTGCTGAAAGCACATATCACATTTATAATTCTTAAGTACCGTCTGGTACACTAACATTTAATAAGATATTACAAATATGTACAAGTAAGTATGTATGTGTGTAAGTGCTCTAAGTAGTTCACTATCTCACGATTCGACTAGACTTATACAAGTGACTGACGAAGTCCTCACATCAACTAACTTCTTGACCGACTGGCAACCCGAACAGTCTGCTTGAACAACAAAGAATGCTAAGCCCAATAGCAATGCAATAAGCGACTGCGACACAGAATCAAGAACAAGGAGATAATATAACGACACTAAGTAGGGACCATCTGCAGATCCTCCACAAAAGTTACAAAACTCCCTTACTACTGAATCTAAGTTCAGCATAAGAAAATCCCCGACTGTGATAATACACAGAAACCAGTACAAATTAAGTCAGAAGCTATAGCTCAGGACCTGAGATGTTTCGAGTGTTTATGAGACACACAACCTCAGTACAACGTCGAAAATCACTAAGTCTATACAATGTTCTGTGAACAGAGTTCTACAGAACTAACAAGAATAATGAGACAGACAATCTGTCTAACCACCAAGCGAGTCTAGAGCAGACTGAATACTTCAAGCGAGGTGAGGGGTCCCCCCTCGATCACGTGATAGCTACGTGGGTTGCTGCCCAGTGAGAAACAGAAGCCGGCAGAATAACGAGCAAAGAGCGATAATTACAGTAGTTAGACAATCAAGACTTGAACTGAGCACATAATATGTTACATCCTACCTAACAAAGGAAACTACGTCAAATAACATTTACGATTTAGCTATTATCGCAAATATAAGCAATATAAAATTAAATGAAAAGGTAATAATTATATATATACATAATAATCATTGCAACCATTCAGGGGTTGCAACATGGGCCATCGCCTGGAGGTCCGTAAAGTGGTCCCTACTCCACAACAGTGTCGAAATTGCTGGCGCTTTGTACACCCCACTAAATACTGCCGGTCAGGGGTGGAGTGCCCGGTCCGCTGTGCCGCAGATCATGACAATATATCTTGCAGTCTTCCCTCCACTTGTCTCAATTGCACTGAACCTCATCCTCGTTTTTTCCCGCCATTGTCTGGTCTATCCCGCCATTGTCTGGTCTATCCCGCCATTGTCTGGTCTATCCCGCCATTGTCTGGTCTATCCCGCCATTGTCTGGTCTATCGTAACGAACGAGAAATCCGTTGTCTTAAGGAGAGCGAAGGCCTTAGTCATGATATGGTTGTCTCTCGGCTTCACCTTCAGGGGAATCTTCCTCGTATCTCTTATTCGCGAGTAGCTAGGAGACGTCCAACCTTAGCGGTCCCCCCTCCTACCAGCTGCTCCAGTATTGTGTCTTCTGGGGCCACCCCGTTCCTAATTCTTTTGCGGTTTTACCCTCTGAAACTCCCTGCTCCTTACCTACTCATACCTCTACTACTTCTCGCCCACTAGTTTCTCAGTCTGCAAGGACTCGCACACCTGCATCTTCTTCACGCCTATCACCTGCAGGACTGAACTTGTCTCATGAGCCCAAGTCTCTTCACATTCCTCCAGTACTTACAGTTCCCCATATATCAATGATCTTGATGAGGGAATTACTAGTGATATGAGCAAATTCGCCGATGACACAAAGATAGGTAGGATAATTGATTCAAACGTAGATGTTATGGAACTTCAGGAGGATTTAAACAAACTCTATTCTTGGTCAGAAAAGTGGCAGATGCAGTTCAATGTAGATAAATGCAAGGTTCTGAAGCTTGGGAGTGCCCATAACCCTAGTACTTATAAGTTAAATGATGTAGAACTTAGCCATACTGATTGCGAAAAGGACTTGGGGGTTATGGTGAGCAGCAACCTTAAACCAAGACAGCAATGCCTAAGCGTACGTAATAAGGCAAATAGATTACTGGGATTTATATCAAGAAGTGTAAGCAACAGAAGTCCAGAGGTTATACTGCAGCTTTATACATCATTAGTAAGGCCTCACCTCGATTATGCAGCTCAGTTCTGGTCTCCGTATTACAAAATGGACATAAATTAGTTAGAAAACATTCACCGTAGGATGGCTAAATTAATACATAGCATTAGAAATCTTCCTTATGAAGAAAGATTGAAGACTCTTAAGATACATTCACTTGTTAGACGAAGAATGAGGGGAGACCTGATCGAAGTGTATAAGTGGAAGATAGGTATTAATAAAGGGGATATTAATAGGGTCTTGAGGATGTCTCTCCAAGAGAGAACCCGCAGTAATGGATTTAAATTAGATAAGTTTAGATTTAGAAAGGACGTAGGAAAGTATTGGTTTGGAAATAGGGTAGTTGATGAGTGGAACAGTCTACCTAGTTGGGTTATTGAGGCTGGGACTTTGGGTAGTTTCAAATCTAGGTTGGATAAGTACATGAGTGGGAGGGGTTGGATTTGAGTGGGACTTTCACATCAGAGTTTATTTCTTGGGTGGCATTGAAAATTGGGTTGGGCAAATGTTTTGTTAGTGGGATGAATTGTAAAGGACCTGCCTAGTATGGGCCAGCAGGCCTCCTGCAGTGTTCCTCCTTTCTTATGTTCTTATGTTGTGTACGAATGGTATACAATACCGACAAGATGAGATTAAGACACATGTGCAACATCTGGGTATCTTTATTGTAGACGTTTCGCCATCCAGTGGCTTTATCAATACAAATTCTAGGACATAACTTGAAGACAGTAGAACTATGTACAGAAGATGAGGTAATCAGTCCCTCAACCTAGGAGTAGGTGCGAACAGCACCATAGTCGTGGAGATTCTGAAGCAGAAGAAAGGATCCTGGCGCTTATATAGTAACGTCAGGTGTAGCAGACGAGGGCATATTCACTGGTAGGCGGGATTCCCCAGTGGAAGTAGGTCCTTCCCAAAGAGATGGGTTAGTTGTAGTAGTAGTTGTCGTAGTCGTGAAGGTTATGTACATGACGTTACTATATAAGTGCCAGGATCCTTTCTTCTGCTTCAGAATCTCCACGACTATGGTGCTCTTCGCACCTACTCCTAGGTTGAGGGACTGATTACCTCATCTTCTGTACATAGTTCTACTGTCTTCAAGTTATGTCCTAGAATTTGTATTGATAAAGCCACTGGATGGCGAAACGTCTACAATAAAGATACCCAGATGTTGCACATGTGTCTTAATCTCATGTTCTTATGTTCTTATAGTTTTTCTTTTCTGTCTCGGTGCCTCGTTCTCACCTCCTTGACCTCTCTGAAGTCATGGTATCGGCGTCTTCCTTATCCGCTGAGACACTTGGCGCTATCTCCGACTATATTGCGGAGACCAAACCCTTGATGGACAACGGCGCTCCTCTTTCTACCCCTTCTTATTTTTCCCGACCCTCGCACCAGTCTTCTCCTTCACAGCATTCTGATTCCTTCTTGCCTACACGCTTTCCGTTGCCTCCACACATTGACTTCACTGACCCATAAATTTTATTTATCGCTTCTTGTTGTTGACATACCTGTCTTTGTGAGTAATTACTTATTTACAACGGAATATTCGTGGCCTCAAGGGTAATCGGGGAGAGCTCCTGGTGTTGCTCTCCCAGTTTTCCCCAGTATGTGTCGGGTTACAAGAACCCAGAATTCGTTCAGCTGCTATTCGTTCCGTTTTGGGCTATGTGCTGTTGCATTCTTCTGATCCCTTTCCTGATGAATCCTTTAATGAGAGTGCGCTTCTTGTGCGCGTAGGTATACCGTATCGACAGGTCTTTGTTCGTTCTCTGCTGTATTATACTGTAGCCCGTATTTATTTGCACAGTTTGCTCTCTATATCTCTCCCCTTCCCGTGCATTCTGTATCTCGGATATAGCGTTCTTGATGTCTTCTCTACCACCGCCCATCTTGTTAGGTGATTTTACGCTCGCCGTCATCTTTGGGGGGGGGTCACTATGGCTCTCGTGGTGATCAGTTGGGGACTTCTCACTTCTTATCCTCTTCATGTTTTAAATACGGGTGCTCCAACCCATTTTGACTCTCGCGCTCAGTCTCCCTCTTGCATTGATCTTTCTACATGCTCCTCATCAATTGCACTTGACGCTTGGTCTGTTCTCCCAGATTTCCACGACAGTGATCACTTTCCTATTCTTACTTCTACTATGTATTACCGACCGCCTCGTAGCCCACGTTGACAATTTAGACGAGTAAATTTGGACTTATACTTTCATCTTACCACCTTTTGTTAGGACCCTCCTTCGTCGTCTGTTGATAAGCTAGTGCACCGTTTTCGACCTTAGTTTTGACTGCAGCATCACGTTCTATACCTCAAAGCTCAGGCAAGCATTCTCGGACATGCGTACCTTGGTGGTCTCCTGCGTGTGCCCGTGCAGTGCCTTTGAAACGTACTGCGTGGGGCCGTTATCGATATAATGGGACCTCAGATCGTCTTTTGAATTTTAAGCGGGCAAAAGCAGTCGCTCGCCGCGTCACACGCGACGACAAACGCACTTGTTAGCAAGACTGCGTGTCTATCATTACCTCGTCTACCACTATGTGTGCGGTTTGGAAGAAGGTACGGAAGTTGTGTGGCAAGTACACTCTGGACCCAGCTCCTGTTTTGCGGGTTGCTGGTGTTAGTGTTGCGGAGCCTCTTGAAGTTGCCACGGAAATGCGGAACTATCTTGTCCGTGTCTCCCGGAGAGTCCTTCGGAGACACGGACCAGAGGTTCCACTGTACATTGAGTACCGATGTTTTTCGGAATATTTAGGCACACCGATGGAAATAAGACACTTTGTTCTTTTATAGGTTATCTTAAGTAAACTACACTGCTGTGTGTGTATGTTAATTATCTATGTAACTGTATTTGTATGTTTGTATATATCCCTATTTCTCGTTGCACTCATTATTACTGTATCCTAGATAAAATAAGAAGTCAATATCCTCCTAATCAGGAGAGAAAACATTGATCCATCAACGCTGGGGTTTGTACTGTCCCCTGTGGAGTTTGTGACAGAATATACGTAGGTGAAACAGCAGGAAAGTTTGAAATACGTATCACTGAACACGTAAATGTATGTAGGAACGAAACCTTGAACGATGCCTGTGTACATCACCGGAATTCCACCAACTATCTGATAAATTTAACGACGCCCGACTATTGATCAAAGAACCCAATTTCCCTAGACGCAAGTGCCTTGAATCATCATTAACCGCTGTTTCTAACACAAACTAAAGGCAGCTTCATCATCTCTGAAGTACTAGCAAGAATTCTTCTCAAAGCAATAAACCCTGCCATCACAAAGCTGCTACTGCTACTACTATTACTACTACTGCTACTACTGCTATCACAACAAGTACTACTACTACTATTATCACCACAAGCACTATCATTACTACTACCTATAATGATTATATTATGTTTTGCACCTTACTCTGTACCTATACATAAGTCTGTGTGTCCCTGTAATTTATGTAACGGCTTGACAAAGCTCCTGGAGAGCGAAACGTTGCCACACTAAAATATCACATTAGTTGCACTTCTGTCCCTTTACCTAACATATTGTAGGTAATTCTACCAACAATATTACATAAACCCAATTGTTCCCAGCGTTGGAAAAAAAGACGAATCAATGCAACGCGGATTGCTTTCTCAACAAGGTGCTTTTATGGAAATAAATGGTATAAAATACCGGCACAATGGCAATATAAACACAAATGCAGTATAATGTGATCCTTTATTGACTACGTTTCGCCCACACAGTGGGCTTTTTCAAGTCACAAACAGAACTGTTTGTGACTTGAAAAAGCCCACTGTGTGGGCGAAACGTAGTCAATAAAGGATCACATTATACTGCATTTGTGTTTATATTGCCAAGGTGCTTTTAGGCAGAGGAGAACTGAAAATGAAGCTTTAACCTGGGTCAGTTACACAGTACCTTATGCTTTAGCTAAAAGAGGAAAGTCTTTCACCGATGGAGATCTGATCAAAGCGTGTATGAAGGAAGCTCCGGGAGAGTTATGCCCAGAAAAAGCAAATCTGTTCAAAATCCTCACTGTTGCTCGTAGAATTTAGCATATAAGAAGCAATATATTTCATCAAAATGCAGACAAAAAAGAAACTTTTAGTTTCATTCTCTTGCACTTGATGAATTGAATGATATGAGTGACACATCGCAATTTCTGGTATTCGTCCGTGGCGTCGACAATTTCTGGTATTCGTCCGTGGCGTCGACAATTAATTAGCATCAACGCATAGCATGCACAACACAGGAGAAGATATCTTCAAAGAATTAAATTAAACTTTATTATAGCTAAGAGGGAAGAACAGGAAAGACTAGCTCACAAAGAAAAAAAAGAACATGAAAGACTAGCTCGCGAAGAGAAGAGACTAGCAGGCGAAGAAAAAAATCAGAGAAGACTAGCTCCAGAAGAGAAACAAGAACAGGAAAGGATAGCTAGAGAAGACAGAGTTCAGGCAAGAGAGGTAGCCTTCAAAATCAAGGAATTGAAGAACAAGCTAAGCAGAGGGAATCAGAACAGTTAAGATTGGAGTTAGAAGCCAAGAAGATAGAACTAAGCTGAAAATAACGGTACTAGCACCCTACCCACAAATCAAATTTTTGAATGCCTCAAATACCACTTTTCACAGAACAGTATGACATCTAGGCATATTTTACCAGATTTGAGAACACTGCCACTCTGTGTATCTGACCATCACATGTATGGGCTACTAGGCTTGGCGCACTTCTGTTGGTATCAGCTTTAAATGTATATTCTACTTTACCTTCTGAGGTAATAACAAATTATAGTCTACTAAAGAAAGCCATAATTTACGCTTTCAAGGAAACTACTCATCATTACAGGTCAGAGTTTCGTCATGATAGAATAACTCCAAATCAAAATTACATGCAGTATTTAATAACTCTTTTCAGACTGTTTGATTCTTTGATTGATAGCGCTGAAGTCGACCACGACTTAGACTCATTACGACACCTGATGGAAAGGGATCAAGTCCTTTCGTCTGTAACTTTTCATTTACAAATATTTATAAAAGAACAAAATGTTCACACATCTTCGGAAATGGCACAAGTCCCAGACATATATGTGTGTGTGAGCATAATAACTACCCCAAGGACCGTATATGTGTGTGTGAGCATAATAACTACCCCAAGGACCGTATATGTGTGTGTGAGCATAATAACTACCCCAAGGACCGTATATGTGTGTGTGAGCATAATAACTACCCCAAGGACCGTAGCAGATATAAATCTGTTGTGCCTCAGCAAACTGAGGGGCCCTAAACCTTTGTGCCTAAGAATTCCACGGACTTCAAGATGATATCTTTCATCTGTAATGAATTTGGACATAAACGTCAAAAATGTGCCAAGAGGAAGCGTGAGAATATCGGGAAGTGTTTCACTGAAGCTAATATTAACGCAGCTTTTAGTGAAGGTACTCTTAATGGAATGAATGTTTCGCCAATTCTTAGAGATACTGGATGTTCCTGTATTGTTATCTCTAGTAAGCTTTTCCCTAACTTAGATTCTTCACGGTATAAAATTATTAAATTAAATTATGTTAGCTTTCCTCACAAATTGGAAGAACTATGAGAGTTTCTATGGTAATAATGCCGATTTACTCAGTCCCATTTGCTAGGGTTGCAGTGGATAGAGTTGGTCGTATCACTTCTGGTTCATCAGGAGGTCATAAATACATCTTGACTATGACTGGCATTGCGTCTAGCTTCCCAGAAGCGGTACGTCAGTAGAAGTTGCAGAAAAGTGACTATCTTTTCACGGGTAGGTATACCCAGGGAAATTCTTTCTGATGAAGGAACACAATTTATTTCTGAATTAATGGATCAAGTTTATCAACTTGTGGATGTTAAACCTCCGTTACATCCAAATTGTAACAGAAGAGTGGAATGACAACATGCTATCCTAAAGTCAATATTAAAGAAACTTTGTTTCCTTAAGCCAACTGACTGGTAAAGTTATCTACCATGTGCTCTTTGTAATGCGTGAGATTCCAAGTGATTCACTTGGATATTCCCCTTTCGAATTGCTTTATGGGAGACAAGCTCGTGAACCTCTATTTATCTTGAATGAACTGTGGTCCAAAGATATTAAACCTGAAGTTCAAAGCACTTATCAGTAGTTTTTTTTTTTTAGATCTGAGAGAAAGATTAGAAGAAACCGCTGATTTAGTTGTCAAGAACTTGAATATTTCCATGGAAACATACAAGACCTATATTGACCAAAAGAGTTCCAAACGTAAATTTAATATTGGCGATGAAGTTTTAGTCCTTTTACCAGATAAATCCAACAAATTGTTAATTTCCTGGAGCGGACCGAATAAAATAGTAAAGTTCTGTAATGAGGTAGATTATCTCTTGGATGTCAAGGGTAAAGAACGAATGTATCATGTCAGTATTTTGGAACTGTTCCACTGTAGAGAAGTTATTCTTCGTTGAAACTCCTTCGATGAAGATATTTTGTCTTACAGTTTAGTTAACAGTCATGATTCTCGTGAATGTAAAGTTTGTATTATAGATCACGAGTCTCGCAAAGAATCGAAGGAACTACTTGATATCTTAACTGTTGATTCTCCAACTAATAACTCAAACATCAACATCAAGAGTGAACTATCTAGTAAACAAAAGACTCAAGTAAATGCCATAGTAAATACCTTTTCTGACATATTCACAGAGATCCCAGGACTTACCACTACCGTTATACACAAGATTCAATTGTCAGCTCATGAACCAGTAAGACGGAAAATCTATCCTGTTACTGTTCACTTACGGAAAACATTTGATAACGAAGTTGACAAACTCTTAAAGTTAAATATCATTGAACCTTCTAAATCAGCTTTCTGTTCAGCAGTTGTCATGGTTAAGAAATCAGACAATTCTTACCGACTGGATCAAGATTTTCGTTATTAAATGTTATCACTAAATGGGACGTTGAACCCATGTCAGTAATCGATCATGACTTGTATGAATTCCATGACTAAATTTTTCTCTGAATTAGACATCTCACAAGCGTACCATCAAGTGTCGTTACACCCAGACTCTAAACCATACACTGCTTTCCCTACTCATAAAGGACTAATACAATATCGCACAATGTCTTTCGGCTTGGTCACCGCGTGTGCCACGTATATCCGGCTTATGAGAACAGTCCTTTCTGACCTCAAGAATGTTTCAGTGTATTTCGATAATATTTACATCATGATTTATGTCTGGGAGGATC
>NW_027200191.1:0-23277 GCF_038502225.1 Cherax quadricarinatus | reverse complement strand
TACTATCATTATCGTGCTAGTCTCAGTACTATCATTATCGTGCTAGTCTCGGTACTATCATTATCGTGCTAGTCTCAGTACTATCATTATCGTGCTAGTCTCAGTACTATCATTATCGTGCTAGTCACAGTACTATCATTATCGTGCTAGTCTCAGTACTATCATTATCGTGCTAGTCTCAGTACTATCATTATCGTGCTAGTCTCAGTACTATCATTATCGTGCTAGTCTCAGTACTATCATTATCGTGCTAGTCTCAGTACTATCATTATCGTGCTAGTCTCATTACTATCATTATCGTGCTAGTCTCAGTACTATCATTATCGTGCTAGTCTCAGTACTATCATTATCGTGCTAGTCTCAGTACTCTCATAATAGTGCTTGTCTCAGTACTATCATTATCGTGCTAGTCTACTATCATTATCGTGCTAGTCTACTATCATTATCGTGCTAGTCTCAGTACTATCATTATCGTGCTAGTCTCAGTACTATCATTATCGTGCTAGTCTCAGCACTATCATTATCGTGCTAATCTCAGTACAATCATTATCGTGCTAGTCCGAGCACTATCATTATCGTGCTAGTCTCAGTTCTATCATTATCGTGCTAGTCTCAGTACTATCACTATCGTGCTAGTCTCATACTATCATTATCGTGCTAGTCTCAGTACTATCATTATCGTGCTAGTCTCAGTACTATCATTATCGTGCTAGTCACAGTACTATCATTATCGTGCTAGTCTCAGTACTATCATTATCGTGCTAGTCTCAGTACTATCATTATCATGCTAGTCTCAGTACTATCATTATATTGCTAGTCCCAGTGCTATCATTATCGTGCTAGTCCCAGTACTATCATTATCGTGCTAGTCTCCAGTACTATCATTATCGTGCTAGTCTCAGTACTATCATTATCGTGCTACTACTATCATTATCGTGCTAGTCTCAGTACTATCATTATCGTGCTAGTCTCAGTACTATCATTATCGTGCTAGTCTCAGTATCTATCATTATCGTGCTAGTCTCAGTACTATCATTATCAGTCTATCGTGCTAGTCTCAGTACTATCATTATCGTAGCTAGTGCTAGTACTATCATTATCGTGCTAGTCTCAGTACTATCATTATCGTGCTAGTCAGTACTATCATTATCGTAGTCTAGTACTATCATTATCGTGCTACTCAGTACTATCATTATCGTGCTAGTCTCAGTACTATCATTATCGTGCTAGTCCCAGTACTATCATTATCGTGTCCCTAGTCGTGCTAGTCAGTACTATCATTATCGTGCTAGTCTCAGTACTATCATTATCGTGCTTGTCTCAGTACTATCATTATCCTGCTAGTCCCAGTGCTAGTATCTATCATTATCGTGCTAGTCTCAGTACTATCATTATCGTGCTAGTCTCAGTACTATCATTATCGTGCTAGTCTCAGTACTATCATTATCGTGCTAGTCTCAGTACTATACTATCATTATCGTGCTAGTCCCAGTACTATCATTAGTCTCAGTACTATCATTATCGTGCTAGTCTCAGTATCTATCATTATCGTGCTAGTCTCATTATCGTGCTAGTCTATACTATCATTATCGTGCTAGTCTAGTACTATCATTATCGTGCTAGTCTATCATTATCGTGCTAGTCTCAGTATATCATTATCGTAGTCTCAGTACTATCATTATCGTGTAGTCTCAGTACTATCATTATCGTGCTAGTCTCAGTACTATCATTATCGTGCTAGTCTCAGTACTATCATTATCGTGCTAGTCCCAGTACTATCATTATCGTACTCTCCAGTACTATCATTATCGTGCTAGTCTCAGTACTATCATTATCGTGCTAGTCTCAGTACTATCATTATCGTGCTAGTCTCAGTACTATCATTATCGTGCTAGTCTCAGTACTATCATTATCGTGCTAGTCCTAGTACTATCATTATCGTGCTAGTCTCAGTACTATCATTATCGTGCAAGTCTCAGTATTATCATTATCGTGCTAGTCTCAGTACTATCATTAACGTGCTAGTCCCAGTACTATCATTATCGTGCTAGCCTCAGTGCTATCATTATCGTGCTAGTCTCAGTACTATCATTATAGTGCTAGTCTCAGTACCCCTAACTTAGATAGGGACCAAGGGAAACTACTATGGGAGGAAATTGTTAAGGCCACAAGGCACGATAATGTAGTAATTCTAGGAGACTTTAACTTTAGTCATGTTGATTGGAATTTCTTGACTGGGAATTTAGAATCGTACGACTTCTTAGAAGTATTTCAGGATTGTTTTTTGAAGCAGTTTGTGACAGAACCTACAAGGGGAAATAACCTGCTTGACTTAGTTATGGCAAACAATGAATCCCTTGTTAATAATTTAGAAATTTCAGAGGAACTGGGTGCTAGCGACCACAAATCAATTACATTTAGCATTGAATGGAAGTACGATAGTAGCGATAACTCAGTAACAGTCCCAGATTTTCGCTTAGCAGATTACGATGGGCTTAAAGAACACTTATCATCTGTTGACTGGGGTAACGAAGAGAGCTATCAATATGACAGTTTTCTGAACACTATACATGCTGCTCAAAGAGCGTTTATCCCATATAAAGAAATTAGATCAAATAGAAATGACCCAAAATGGATGAATAATAGGCTCAAATATCTACTAGGGCATAAGAAAGGAATTTATAGGCGTATCAAAAGAGGTGAGGGTCATCTTATGAATCAGTATATTGACATTAAGAGGGACATTAAAAAGGGGATAAGAAAAGCTAAAAGGGACTATGAAATTAAAGTTGCTAGGGATTCTAAAACTAACCCAAAAAGTTTTTTCCAGGTCTATAGAACAAAAGTTAGAGATAAGATAGGTCCCCTTAAAAATAACTATGGGCACCTTACTGGCAATGAGAATGAAATGTGCTTGATTTTAAATAATTATTTTCTCTCAGTTTTTACACAGGAAGACACTAACAATATTCCAGTAATTAATTTTTACAGTGGGCTAGAAGAAGATAAATTATGTAACATCACAGTCACTAGTGAGATGGTTGTGAGGCAGATAGACAGACTGAAGCAAAATAAGTCGCCGGGTCCTGATGAGGTTTTTTCAAGGGTTCTTAAGGAATGCAAAATGGAACTCTGTGAACCATTAACTAATATTTTTAATTTATCTCTTCAAACAGGTGTAGTGTCTGATATGTGGAAGATGGCTAATGTAACTCCTATTTTTAAAACAGGGGACAAGTCGTTACCGTCAAATTACCGCCCAATAAGCCTGACCTCAATTGTAGGCAAATTACTAGAGTCAATTATAGCTGAGATTATAAGAAGCCATCTCGATAAGCATAGCTTGATTAATGATACTCAGCATGGATTCACAAGAGGCCGGTCTTGTCTAACTAATTTATTAACTTTCTTCAGTAAAGCTTTTGAGGCTGTTGACCACAATAAAGAATTTGATATTATTTACTTAGATTTTAGTAAGGCTTTTGATAGAGTTCCGCACCATAGACTGTTAAAGAAAGTGGCAGCCCATGGCATTGGGGGAAAAGTGCTCTCGTGGATCGAGTCATGGCTCACTGACAGGAAGCAGAGAGTGTCCATAAATGGGGTTAAATCATTATCGTGCTAGTCTCAGTACTATCATTATCGTGCTAGTCTCAGTACTATCATTATCGTGCTAGTCTCAGTACTATCATTATCGTGCTAGTCTCAGTACTATCATTATCGTGCTAGTCTCAGTACTATCATTATCGTGCTAGTCTCAGTACTATCATTATCGTGCTAGTCTCAGTACTATCATTATCGTGCTAGTCTCAGTACTATCATTATCGTGCTAGTCTCAGTACTATCATTATCGTGCTAGTCTCAGTACTATCATTATCGTGCTAGTCTCAGTACTATCATTATCGTGCTAGTCTCAGTACTATCATTATCGTGCTAGTCTCAGTACTATCATTAGCGTGCTAGTCTCAGTACTATCATTATCGTGCTAGTCTCAGTACTATCATTATCGTGCTAGTCTCAGTACTATCATTATCGAGCTAGTCTCAGTACTATCATTATCGTGCTAGTCTCAGTACTATCATTATCGTGCTAGTCTCAGTACTATCAACATCGTGATAGTCTCAGTACTATCATTATCGTGCTAGTCTCAGTGCTATCATACTATCATTATGCTAGTCTCAGTACTATCATTATCGTGCTAGTCTCAGTACTATCATTATCGTGCTAGTCTCAGTACTATCATTATCGTGCTAGTCTCAGTACTATCATTATCGTGCTAGTCTAGTCAGTACTATCATTATCGTGCTAGTCTCAGTACTATCATTATCGTGCTAGTCTCAGTACTATCATTATCGTGCTAGTCCCAGTACTATCATTATCGTGCTAGTCTCAGTACTATCATTATCGTGCTAGTCTCAGTACTATCATTATCGTGCTAGTCTCAGTACTATCATTATCGTTCTAGTCTCAGTACTATCATTATCGTGCTAGTCCCAGTACTATCATTATCGTGCTAGTCTCTGTACTATCATTATCGTGCTAGTCTCAGTACTATCATTATCGTGCTAGTCACACTACTATCATTATCGTGCTAGACTCAGTACTATCATTATCGTGCTAGTCTCAGTACTATCATTATCGTGCAAGTCTCAGTACTATCATTATCGTGCTAGTCTCAGTACTTTCATGATCGTGTTATTCCCAGTACTATCATTATCGTGCTAGCCTCAGTACTATCATTATCGTGCTAGTCTCAGTACTATCATTATCGTGCTAGTCTCAGTACTATCATTATCGTGCTAGTCTCAGTACTATCATTATCGGGCTAGTCTCAGTACTATTATTATCGTGCTAGTCTATCATTATCGTGCTAGTCTCATCATTATCGTGCTACTATCATTATCGTGCTAGTCTCAGTGCTAGTCTCAGTACTATCATTATCGTGCTAGTCTCTGTACTATCATTATCGTGCTAGTCTCTGTACTATCATTATCGTGCTAGTCTCAGTACTATCATTATCGTGCTAGTCTCAGTACTATCATTATCGTGCTAGTCTCAGTACTATCATTATCGTGCTAGTCTCAGTACTATTATTATCGTGCTAGTGTCAGTACCATCATTATCGTGCTAGTCTTAGTAGTATCATTATCGTGCTAGTCTCAGTACTATCATTATCGTGCTAGTCTCATTGCTATCATTATCGTGCAAGTCCCAGTACTATCATTATCGAGCTAGTCTCAGTACTATCATTATCGTGCTAGTCTCAGTACTACCATTATCGTACTAGTCGCAGTACTTACATTATCGTGCTAGTCTCATTGCTATCATTATCGTGCTAGTCCCAGTACTATCATTATCGAGCTAGTCTCAGTACTATCATTATCGTGCTAGTCTCAGTACTATCATTATCGTGCTAGTGCCAGTTCCATCATTATCGTGCTAGTCTCAGTGCTATTATTGTCGAGCAAGTGCCAGTACTATCATTATCGTGCTAGTCTCAGTACTATCATTATCGTGCTAGTCTCAGTACTATCATTATCGTGCTAGTCTCGGTACTATCATTATCGTGCTAGTCTCAGTACTATCATTATCGTGCTAGTCTCAGTACTATCATTATCGTGCTAGTCTCAGCACTATCATTATCGTGCTAGTCTCAGTACTATCATTATCGTGCTAGTCTCAGTAGTACCATTATCGTGCTAGTCCCGGTACTATCATTATCGTGCTAGTCTCAGTACTATCATTATCGTGCTAGTCTCAGCACTATCATTATCGTGCTAATCTCAGTACAATCATTATCGTGCTAGTCCGAGTACTATCATTATCGTGCTAGTCTCAGTTCTATCATTATCGTGCTAGTCTCAGTACTATCATTATCGTCCTAGTCCCAGTACTATCATTATCGTGCTAGTCTCAGAACTATCATTATCGTGCAAGTCTCAGTACTATCATTATCGTGCTAGTGTCAGTACTATCATTATCGAGCTAGTCTCAGTACTATCATTATCGTGCTAGTCTCTGTACTATCATTATCGTGCTAGTCTCAGTACTATTATTATCGTGCTAGTCTCACGTACTATCATTATCGTGCTAGTCTCTGTGCTATCATTATCGTGCTAGTGCCAGTACTATCATTATCGTGCTAGTCTCAGTACTATCATTATCGTGCTAGTGCCAGTACTATCATTATCGTGCTAGTCTCTGTACTATCATTATCGTGCTAGTCTCTGTACTATCATTATCGTGCTAGTCTCAGTACTATCATTATCGTGCTAGTCTCAGTACTATCATTATCGTGCTAGTCTCAGTACTATCATTATCGTACTAGTCTCAGTACTATCATTATCGTGCTAGTCTCAGTACTATCATTATCGTGCTATTCTCAGCACTGTCATTATCGTGCTAGTCTCAGTACTATCATTATCGTGCTAGTCTCATTACTATCAGTATCGTGCTACTCCAGTACTATCATTATCGTGCTAGTCTCAGTTCTATCATTATCGTGCTAGTCTCAGTACTATCATTATCATGCTAGTCTCAGTACTATCATTATCGTGCTAGTCTTATTACTATCATTTTCGTGCTAGTCCCAGTACTATCATTATCGTGCTATTCTCAGTACTATCATTATCGTGCTAGTCCCACTAGTATCATTATCGTGCTAGTCTCAGTACTGTAATTATGGTGCTAGTCTCATTACTATCATTATCGTGCTACTCCAGTACTATCACTATCGTGCTTGTCTCAGTTCTATCATTATCGTGCTAGTTTCACTACTATCATTATCGTGCTAGTCTCACTACTATCATTATCGTGCTAGTCCCAATATTATCATTATCGTGCTATTCTCAGTACTATCATAATCGTGCTAGTCTCAGTACTATTATCATCGTGCTAGTCTCAGTACAATCATTACCGAGCTAGTCTCAGTACTATCATTATCGTGCTAGTCTCAGTACTATCATTATCGTGCTAGTCTCAGTACTATCATTATCGTGCTAGTCTCAGTACTATCATTATCGTGCTAGTCTCAGTACTATTATTATCGTGCTAGTCTCAGTTCTATCATTATCGTGCAAGTCTCAGTACTATCATTATGGTGCTAGTCTCAGTACTATCATTATCGTGCTAGTCTCAGTACTATCATTATCGTGCTAGTCTCAGTACTATTATTATCGTGCTAGTCCCAGTCGTGCTAGTCTAGTCTCAGTATCGTGCTAGTCTCAATACTATCATTATCGTGCTGGTCTCATTACTATCATTATAGTTCTAGTCACAGTACTATCATTATCGTGCTAGTCTAAGTACGTGTAGTACTATCATTATCGATCTAGTAATAGTACTATCATTATCCTGCTTGTCCCAGTACTATCATTATCATGCTAGTCTCAGTACTATCATGATCGTGCTAGTCTCAGTACTATCATTATCGTGCTAGTCATTATCAGCTACTATAGTCTCATTATCGTGCTAGTCCAGTACTATCATTATCGTGCTAGTCTCATCGTGCTTGTCTCATTAATATCATTATCGTGCTAGTCTCAGTACTATCATTATCGTGCTAGTCTCATTACTATCATTATCGTGCTAGTCTCAGTACTATCATTATCGTGCTAGTCTCTCTACTATCACTATCGTGCTAGTCTCAGTACTATCATTATCGTGCTAGTCTCAGTACTATCATTATCGTGCTTGTCTCAGTACTATCATTATCGTGCTAGTCTCAGAACTATCATTATCGTGCTAGTCTCAGTACTAGTATTATCGTGCTAGTCTCAGTTATATCATTATCGTGCAAGTCTCAGTACTATCATTATCGTGCTAGTCTCAGTACTATCATTATCGTGCTAGTCTCAGTACTATCATTATCGTGCTAGTCTCAGTACTATCATTATCGTGCTAGTCTCAGTACTATCATTATCGTGCTAGTCTCAGTACTATCATTATCGTGCTAGTCCCAGTACTATCATTATCGTGCTAGTCTCAGTACTATCATTATCGTGCTAGTCTCATTACTATCATTATCGTGCTAGTCTCAGTACTATCATTATCGTGCTAGTCTCAGTACTATCATTATCGTGTTAGTCTTAGTAGTATCATTATCGTGCTACTATCATTATCGTGCTTGTCTCAGTACTATCATTATCGTGCTAGTCTCAGAACTATCATTGTCGTGCTAGTCTCAGTACTATTATTTTCGTGCTAGTCTCAGTTCTATCATTATCGTGCAAGTCTCAGTACTATCATTATCGTGCTAGTCTCAGTACTATCGTGATCGTGCTAGTCCCAGTACTATCATTATCGTGCTAGTCTCAGTACTATCATTGTCGTGCTAGTCTCGGTACTATCATTATCGTGCTAGTCCCAGTGCTATCATTATCGTGCTAGTCCCAGTACTATCATTATCGTGCTTGTCTCAGTACTATCATTATCGTGCTAGTCCCAGTACTATCATTATCGTGCTAGTCTCAGTACTATCATTATCGTGCTAGTCTCAGTACTATCATTATCGTGCTAGTCTCAGTACTATCATTATCGTGCTAGTCTCAGTACTATCATTATCGTGCTAGTCTATCATTATCGTGCTAGTCTCAGTACTATCATTATCGTGCTAGTCAGAGTACTATCTTTATCGTGCTAGTCTCATTAATATCATTATCGTGCTAGTCTCAGTACTATCATTATCGAGCTAGTCTCAGTACTATCATTATCGTGCTAGTCTCAGTACTATCATTATCGTGCTAATCCCAGTACTATCATTGACGTGGTAGTCCCATTACTATCATTATCGTGCTAATCTCAGTACTATCATTATCGTGCTTGTCTCAGTACTATCATTATCGTGCTAGTCTCAGAACTATCATTATCGTGCTAGTCTCAGTACTATCATTATCGTGCTAGTCTCAGTACTATCATTATCGTGCTAGTCTCAGTACTATCATTGTCGTGCTAGTCTCGGTACTATCATTATCGTGCTAGTCCCAGTGCTATCATTATCGTGCTAGTCCCAGTACTATCATTATCGTGCTAGTCTCAGTACTATCATTATCGTGCTAGTCTCAGTACTATCATTATGGTGCTAGTCTCATCAGTATTATCCTGCTTGTCTCAGTACTATCATTATCGTGCTAGACTCAGTACTATCATTATCGTGCTAGTCTCAGTACTATCATTATCGTGCTAGTCTCAGTACTATCATTATCGTCCTAGTCCCAGTACTATCACTATCGTGCTAGTCTATCATTATCGTACTATCATTATCGTGCTAGTCTCAGTACTATCTTTATCGTGCTAGTCCAGCTACTATTATTATCGTGCTAGTCTCAGTACTATTATTATCGTGCTTGTCTCAGTACTATCATTATCGTGCTAGTCTCAGTGCTATCACTATCGTGCTAGTCCTAGTACTATCATTATAGTGCTAGTCCTAGTACTATCATTATCGTGTTAGTTTCAGTGCTATCATTATCGTGCTAGTCTCAGTAGTATCATTATCGTGCTAGTATCAGTACTATCATTATGGTGCTAGTCTCATTACTATCATTATCGTGGTAGTCCCATTACTATCATTATCGTGCTAGTCTCAGTACTATCATTATCGTGCTAGTCTCAGTACTATCATTATCGTGCTAGTCTCAGTACTATCATTATCGTGCTAGTCTCAGTGCTAGTCTATCATTATCGTGCTAGTCTCATACTATCATTATCGTGCTAGTCTCAGTACTATCATTATCGTGCTAGTCGCAGTACTATTATCGTGCTATCGTGCTAGTCTAGTCTCAGTACTTTCATTATCGTGCTAGTCTCCGTACTATCTTTATCGTGCTAGTCCCGCTACTATCATTATCGTGCTAGTCTCAGTACTATCATTATCGTGCTAGTCTCAGTACTATCATTATCGTGCTAGTCTCAGTACTATCATTATCGTGCTAGTCCCAGTACTATCATTATCGTGCTAGTCTCAGTATCATTATCGTGCTAGTCTCAGTACTATCATTATCGTGCTAGACTCAGTACTATCATTATCGTGCTAGTCTCAGTACTATCATTATCGTGCTAGTCTCAGTACTATCATTATCGTGCTAGTCTCAGTACTATCATTATCGTGCTAGTCTCAGTACTATCATTATCGTGCTAGTCTCAGTACTATCATTATCGTGCTAGTCCCAGTACTATCATTATCGTGCTAGTCTCAGTACTATCATTATCGTGCTAGTCCCAGTACTATCATTATCGTGCTAGTCTCAGTACTATCATTATCGTGCTAGTCTCAGTACTATCATTATCGTGCTAGTCTCAGTACTATCATTATCGTGCTAGTCTCAGTACTATCATTATCGTGCTAGTCTCAGTACTATCATTATCGTGCTAGTCTCACTACTATCATTATCATGCTAGTCCTGTACTATCATTATCATGCTAGTCCCAGTACTATCATTATCGTGCTAGTCTCAGCACTATCATTATCGTGCTAGTCTCATTACTATCATTATCGTGCTAGTCTCAGTACTATCATCATCGTGCTAGTCACAGTACTATCATTATCGTGCTAGTCTCAGTACTATCATAATCGTGCTATTCTCAGTACTATCATTATCGTGCTAGTCTCTTAACTATCATTATCGTGCTAGTCTTAGTACTATCATTATCGTGCAAGTCTCAGTACTATCATTATTATCGTGCTAGTCTCAGTACTATCATTATCGTGCTAGTCTCATTATCAGTTATCATTATCGTGCTAGTCATTATCGTGCTAGTCAGTACTATCATTATCGTGCTAGTGCCAGTACTATCATTATCGTGCTTGTCTCATTAATATCATTATCGTGCTAGTCTCAGTACTATCACTATCGTGCTAGTCTCAGTACTATCATTATCGTGCTAGTCTCAGTACTATCATTATCGTGCTAGTCTCAGTACTATCATTATCGTGCTAGTCTCAGTACTATCATTATCGTGCTAGTTGCTAGTCTCAGTACTATCATTATCGTGCTAGTCTCATTACTGTCGTTATCGTGCTAGTCTCAGAACTATCATTATCGTGCTAGTCTCAGTACTATTATTATCGTGCTAGTCTCAGTTATATTATTATCGTGCAAGTCTCAGTACTATCATTATCGTGCTAGTCTCAATACTATCATGATCGTGCTAGTCCCAGTACTGTCATTATCGTGCTAGTCTCAGTACTATCATTATCGTGCTAGTATCAGTACTATCATTATGGTGCTAGTCTCATTACTATCATTATCGTGGTAGTCTACAGTACTATCATTATCGTGCTAGTCTCTATCATTATCGTGTAGTCTCATTATCATTATCGTGCTAGTCTCAGTACTATCATTATCGTGCTAGTCTCAGTACTTACATTATCGTGCTAGTCTCAGTACTATCATTATAGTGCTAGTCGCAGTACTATAATTATCGTGCTAGTCTCAGTACTATCATTATCGTGCTAGTCTCAGTACTATCATTATCGTGCTAGTCTCAGTACTATCATTATCGTGCTAGTCTACTCTCATCGTGCTAGTCTCAGTACTATCACTATCATGCTAGTCTCAGTACTTTCATTATCGTGCTAGTCTCAGTACTATCATTATCGTACTAGTCTCATTACTGTCATTATCGTGCTAGTCTCAGTACTATCATGATCATGCTAGTCCCAGTACTGTCATTATCGTGCTTGCCTCAGTACTATCATTATCCTGCTAGTCCCAGTACTATCATTATCGTGCTAGTCTCAGAACTATCACTATCGTGCTAGTCTCAGTACTATCATTATCGTGCTAGTCACAGTACTATCATTATCGTGCAAGTCCCAGTACTATCATTATCGTGCTAGTCTCTGTACTATCATTATCGTGCTAGTCTCAGTACAATCATTATCGTGCTAGTCTCAGTACTATCATTATCCTGCTACTCCAGTGCTATCATTATCGTGCTAGTCTCAGTACTATCATTATCGTGCTTGTCTCATTACTATCATTATCATGCTAGTCTCAGTACTATCATTATCCTGGTAGTCTCAGTACTATCATTATCGTGCTAGTCTCAGTACTATCATTATCTTACTAGTCTCAGAACTTACATTATCGTGCTAGTCTTATTACTATCATTATCGTGCTAGTCTCAGTACTATCATTATCGTGCTAGTCCCAGTACTATCATTATCGTGCTAGTCTCAGTACTATCATTATCGTGCTAGTCTCAGTACTATAATTATCGTGCTAGTCTCAGTACTATCATTATCGTGCTAGTCTCAGTACTATCATTATCGTGCTAGTCTCAGTACTATCATTATCCTGCTAGTCCCAGTACTATCATTATCGTGCTAGTCTCAGTACTATCATTATCGTGCTAGTCTCAGTACTATCATTATGGTGCTAGTCTCATTACTATCATTATCCTGGTAGTCCCAGTACTATCATTATCATTATCGTGCTAGTCTCAGTACTATCATTATCGTGCTAGTCTCAGTACTATCATTATCGTGCTAGTCTCAGCTAGTCTAGTCTCAGTACTATCATTATCGTGCTAGTCTCAGTACTATCATTATCGTGCTAGTCTCTGTACTATCATTATCGTGCTAGTCTCTGTACTATCATTATCGTGCTAGTCTCAGTACTATCATTATCGTGCTAGTCTCAGTACTATCATTATCGTTCTAGTCCCAGTACTATCATTATCGTGCTAGTCTCAGTACTATCATTATCGTGTTAGTCTCAGTACTATCCTCATCGCGCTAGTCTCAGTACTATCATTATCGTGCTAGTCTCAGTACTATCATTATCGTGCTAGTCTCAGTACTATCATTATCGTGCTAGTCACAGTACTATCATTATCGTGCTAGTCTCAGTACTATCATTATCGTGCTAGTCTCAGTACTATCATTATCGTGCTAGTCTCAGTACTATCATTATTGTGCTAGTCTCATTACTATCATTATCGTGGTAGTCTCAGTACTATCATTATCGTGCTAGTCTCAGTACTATCATTATCGTGCTAGTCTCAGTACTATCATTATCGTGCTAGTCTCAGTACTATCATTATCGTGCTAGTCTAGTCTCAGTACTATCATTATCGTGCTTGTCTCAGTACTATCAGTCTCAGTACTATCATTATCGTGCTAGTCTCAGTACTATCATTATCGTGCTAGTCTCAGTACTATCATTATCGTGCTAGTCTCATTACTGTCATTGTCGTGCTATTTTCAGTACTATCATTATCGTGCTAGTCCCAGTACTATCATTATCGTGCTAGTCTCAGTACTATCATTATCGTGCTAGTCTCAGTACTATCATTATCGTGCTGACCTCAGTACTATCATTATCGTGCTAGTCTCAGTACTATCATTATCGTGCTAGTCTCAGTACTATCATTATCGTGCTGACCTCAGTACTATCATTATCGTGCTAGTCTCAGTACTATCATTATCGTGCTAGTCTAGTCCAGTACTATCATTATCGTGCTAGTCTCAGTGCTAGTCTCACTATCTATCATATCGTGTGCTAGTCTCTAGTCTATCAGTATCAGTACTATCATTATCGTGCTAGTCTCAGTACTATCAATATCGTGCTAGTCTCAGTAATATCATTATCGTGCTAGTCACAGTACTATCATTATCGTGCAAGTCCCAGTACTATCATTATCGTGCTAGTCTCTGTACTATCATTATCGTGCTAGTCTCAGTACAATCATTATCGTGCTAGTCTCAGTACTATCATTATCGTGATAGTCTCAGCACTATCATTATCGTCATTATCGTGCTAGTCTAGTCTCAGTACTATCATTATCGTGCTAGTCTCAGTACTATCATTATCGTGCTAGTCTCAGTACTATCATTATCGTGCTAGTCATTATCAGTATCATTATCATTATCGTGCTAGTCTCAGTACTATCATTATCGTGCTAGTCTCAGTACTATCATTATCGTGCTAGTCTCAGTACTATCATTATCGTGCTAGTCTCAGTACTATCATTATCGTGCTAGTCTCAGTACTATCATTATCGTGCTAGTCTCAGTACTATCATTATCGTGCTAGTCTCAGTACTATCATTATCGTGCTAGTCTCAGTACTATCATTATCGTGCTAGTCTCAGTACTATCATTATCGTGCTAGTCTCAGTACTATCATTATCGTGCTAGTCTCAGTACTATCATTATCGTGCTAGTCTCAGTACTATCATTGATTCTGTTAGGTAGTGTATTTAAAAAATAATAAAGTTAGATTGGGTTTTAGGTTTAACATTTATGTGATATAATTGTGAGAAACATTTAAGATATACAATTTATAAGGTTCAGTTATTCAGTATTTATTTGGTTTTGGGTGAGTAAGTAATCTTTGAGAAGAGACTTGAATTTATAAACAGGTGTGTTTCTTTTATATTTACAGGTAATGAATTCCAGATTTTAGGGCCTTTTATGTGCATTGAGTTTTTGCATAGTGTGAGATGGACACGAGGAACATCAAAGAGTGATCTGTGCCTTGTGTTATGGTCATGTGTTCTGTTGAGGTTGGCAAGGAGATGTTTGAGGGGAGGGTTAATATCAGAGTTAAGTGTTCTATGTATGTAATAGGTGCAGTAATAAGTATGGATGTTTTGTATGGTGAGTAGGTTTAGTGTATTGAATATTGGTGGAGTGTGCTGCCTGTAGTGAGAATTTGTTATCATTCTAACTGCAGCCTTTTGTTGGGTAATTAGTGGTCTGAGATGGTTAATTGTTGTTGAGCCCCATGCACAAATTCCATAGGTGAGATAGGGGTAAATAAGAGAGTGATATAGGGCCAGGAGGGCTGACTGTGGAACATAGTACCGTATCTTCGATAGTATGCCTACAGTCTTGGAAATTTTCTTAGAAATTTGTAGTATATGTGTATGAAATTTGAGTCTATTATCAAGGTGGATTCCTAAGAATTTTCCCTCTGTTAGCTTTGTGATAGGTGATCCGTTTATCATTATGTTAAGAGGGACATCTGTAGCTCTGTTACCAAACTGAATGAAGTAGGTTTTGTCAATGTTTAGTGTAAGTTTGTTAGTCCTCATCCAGGTAGATATTTTCTGTAATTCGGTATTTACAGTATTGGCTAGCATGACTGGGCTCGGGTGAGAGAAGACGTATGTAGTGTCATCTGCAAATAGTGTGGGTTTGAGTAATTGCGAAGCATTTGGTAGGTCATTTATGTATAGGAGAAAGAGAAGAGGGCCAAGGACACTTCCCTGTGGGACACCAACTGTAATTGGTTGTGCAGAAGAGTTTGCCCCATTTGCGTACACATATTGGCTTCTGTTGCTGAGGTATGACTTGAGGTAGTTGAGGGAGTGCCCTCTTATACCATAGTGTGACAATTTTACGTGGAGCAAGTCATGGTCAACTGTATCAAAAGCTTTACGTAAGTCAATGAAGATCCCCAGTGGGACTTCTTTTTTCTCTATTGCAGTGTATATATGTTCTAGCATGTGTATAATAGCATCATTAGTATTTTTATTAGGCCTGAATCCAAATTGGCAGGGGTTGAGTATGTTTTGGGAGATAAGGTAGGAGTAGATTCGTTTATGAATTAATTTTTCAAAGATTTTTGAGAGAGGGTGTAAGTTGGATATTGGCCTATAGTTATTCAACTCTGTTTGGTCTCCTCCTTTGTGGATCGGGGTGACCCTTGCTATTTTGAGTACTGTAGGGAAGGTGGAGGATTCAATGGATTTGTTAAAGAGTGTTGCAATGATTGGTGATAGCACTTGTGACACTTTTTTGTATATAAAGGGTGGTAAGGTATTTAAATCTCCTGCCTTGTTTTTTAGTGTGTTGATAATAAGGGAGACTTCGTATGGGTTAGTCGGAGCTAGGAACAGTGTGTTCGGGTAGTTGCCAGTGAGGTAGTCATTTGGTGGGGTATCTGAGCTTGGGATTTTATTGGCAAGGTTTTGTCCTATAGTGGAGAAGAAATCATTGAGTCTGTTTGCTGTTTCTGTTGGTGGGAGTTGGGGTTCATCTGGCTTTGCTAATTTTATTTCGCTATTTCGTGATATCTTTTTTGTTCCCAGAATTTCTGATAGGGTTTTCCAGGTCTTTTTTATATCACCTCGTAAGTTGGATAATCTGTTCTCATAATACAATTTTTTTGCCCTTCTTATCAGGCTGGTTAGGATTGACGAGTAACGTTTTGTTTGGTCTCTGGTTATGTGACCCATTCTGTACTGTTTTTCATATTGGTGTTTTGTATTTATGGATTTGAGAATGCTGGGTGTTAGCCAGGGACTGTTCAGTCTCTTAGCTGTCATCTGTTTAGTTTTTTTAGGGCAGTGCTTGTTATAGAGGTATTGGGTCTTTTTTAGAAAATTATTAATACATTCGTCAATATCTGTATAGATTTCTAGCTCAGTGTGCCAGTCAATGTTTGCTACTGCTGTTGTGAAGTTATTAATGGCTGCCTCATTGTGAAGTCTGAAGGTGACTTTAGTAGTGTCTTGGGGTAGTTTACCAAGAGTTGTTATGAGGAAAGTAGGGTAGTGGTCTGTGGTATTATCTGTAATTATGCCTGATTTTAAAGGGGATATGGTGTTGGTCCAGATGTGGTCAAGTAGGGAAACACTAGTCTCTGTAACTCTTGTAGGTTTTGTTACTGTTGGTAGCAACATACAGTTACTCATTGTGTTTGTGAATTCAGTAACGTGTGGGTCCTGGTCTTGCAGGAGATTTATATTGAAGTCACCTGAGAGTAGTAAGTGATCTTTGTTCATGCGTGCATCAGTTATCATACTTCCTAGGTTTTGACTAAATTGGCTAATGTTTGACTGTGGAACTCTGTAGATGTTTATCAATGTGAGAGGTTTTTGTAGGTATTTGGATTTGAATTTAGCTATTATATATTCCCCATGTTCATCCCTTGTGCAAGTATTAGTGATACATTCTAGTTGGTCTGAGTAGTATATGGCTGTGCCACCCCCTTGTTGATCTGGCCTACAGTTGTGTATGGCTGTGTAACCAGGAATGGCATAGACATCTGTACTATCAGGCTTTAGCCAGGTTTCAGTTAGTGTAATGATGGACATATTGGCATGTAAGGAATTTAGTAATGCTATGAGGTCATCGTAATGCTTGCTTAAAGATCTGATATTGTAGTTAAAGATAGTTATGTTGTTGTTGGCACTGAGAAGTGCCTTTGATTGTTCTGCAGTGTAGTAATTACAGTTACTGTTTGATTCATTTAAGTCATTAAATAAGAGGTTGGTATCAGGATCAATGCTTGTAATCATAAGATTTGTAGTGAATCTATAGATAGAATTAAGTATAAAACAAATTAAATAGTCTTAAGAACATAAGAACGAAGGACCACTGCAGCAGGCCTACTGGCCCATGCGAGGCAGGTCCAAGTCTCATACCAGCTTAAGCCAATGCACCCAACCTAGTCAGGACAGGTCACACTGACTTCAGGGAGGAACACGGCAACCGACCTGGTAGCACAAGCTATCAGGTCCAACTCACCCACCCACATTCATGTATTTATTCCTGTCTTCCAGTTTATATCACCTCAATCATATCCCCCCTAATTCTACGTCAAGTTGTCTAGAGATATTTTCAGCACACTATTTACATCCCCTTTATTTATTCCTGTCTTCCAGTCTTTCTAGAGGCAGATTCAGGGCCCTTAGTCTATCCTCATAGGGAAGGTTTCTGATACATGGGATCAACTTTGTCATCCTCCTTTGTACATTTTCCAGAGAATTTATATCCATTCTGTAATACGGTGACCAAAACTGTGCAGCATAATCTAAATGAGGCCTAACCAAGGATGTATAGAGTTGAAGAACAACCTGAGGACTCCTATTATTTATGCTTCTTGATATGAAGCCAAGGATTCTATTAGCTTTATTGCGAACACTTATGCACTGTTGTCTTGGTTTCAGATTACTGCTAACCAGAACTCCTAAATCTTTTTCGCAATCCGTAATATTAAGATCTACATTATTTAGTTTATATGTGGCATGGTTATTGTCCTGTCCAACATTTAGAACTTTGCATTTGTCTATATTAAACTGCATCTGCCACTTCTCCGACCACTGCATCAGTCTATTCAAATCTTCCTGGAGTGCTCGAATGTCCTCGTCAGAATGAATTCGACGGCCTATTTTGGTGTCATCGGCAAACTTGCTGATGTCGCTCTTTATGCCCTCATCTATGTCGTTTATGTAGATTGTGAACAGCAGGGGGCCCAACACTGACCCCTGTGGAACACCGCTCGTGACGCTTCCCCACTCTGATTTCTCCCCATTTATGCAAACTCTCTGCTGCCTATTTGTCAACCATGCCTCTATCCAGGAAAAAATTTCTCCTCCTATTCCATGTGCTTTAATTTTCCTCAATAGTCTCTGATGTGGGACCCTGTCAAAAGCCTTACTGAAGTCCATATACACAATATCATATTCATTACCATGATCTACCTCCTCAAATACCTTAGTGAAAAAAGTTAATAAATTCGTAAGGCAGGAACGCCCCTTTGTAAAACCATGCTGAGATTCGTTGATTAATTTATGCTTTTCAAGGTGGCTACGAACTGCCTCGGCAATTATTGATTCCATAAATTTTCCCACTATGGAGGTTAGGCTTATTGGTCTATAGTTCGAAGCTAAGGACCTGTCACCTGTTTTGAAAATAGGTATCACATTTGCCATTTTCCACTTATCTGGCACCATGCCAGTTTGTAGTGATATGTTGAAAAGATTAGCCAAAGGTGTGCTAAGCTCCTCTTTACATTCCTTTAGAACCCTTGCATACAGTTCATCAGGGCCTGGGGATTTGTTAGGTTTTAATTTATCTATTTGCCTAAGGACCATGTCACTTGTGACCCTAATAGTGCACAGTTTATTATCGTCCTGTTCTACATAATTTATCATTACTGGAATATCGCTGGTATCCTCCTGTGTAAAAACTGAGAGGAAGTATGTGTTAAAAATTCTACACATTTCCTTATCACTGTCAGTGAGCTGACCCGAGGAACTTTTGAGTGGGCCTATCTTGTCCCTGATCTTACTTCTGTATACCTGAAAGAATCCTTTTGGGTTAGTCTTCGATTCTCTTGCAACTTTAACCTCATAATCTCTTTTTGCTTTTCTAATTCCCTTTTTTATTTCTCTCTTTAACTGAATATATCGATTTCTTAATTGCCCCTCTCCTCTTTTGATTTGCCTATATATGCCTCTCTTTTGACCAATCAGATATTTTAATCTATTGTTCATCCATTTAGGATCATTTTTGTTTGATCTGATTTCCCTATTTGGAACATAATTTGACTGAGCAGCTAGAACTATGCCCTGGAAAGCATCATATCGGCAACCATCACCACCTACCTGACCCTTAGTCAGGTCATTCCAGTTCAGCCCACCTAAGTAATTTTTCAGTCCTATGAAATCAGCCAAGCGAAAGTCAGGGACGGAGACTTGATTGCCATTATTAGGGGAATTCCATGATATATTAAAACTGAGTGATTTGTGATCACTTTCCCCAAGCTCATCATTAACCTCAAGATTATTAATTAGTGTTTCCCTACTGGCAAGAACCAAGTCAAGGAGGTTATTTCCCCTAGTTGGCTCTGTCACAAACTGTTTTAAAAAACAATCCTGGATCGTATCAAGAAAGTCACCTGACTCTAAATTTCCTGTCAAATTGCTCCAGTCAATCTGTCTATAGTTGAAATCTCCCATTAGCACAACATTTTCGTATGTAGATGCCTTACGAATTTCGTCCCATAGAAGTTTACTGCACTCCCTATCAAGATTTGGGGCCCTGTAAATCACACCCAAAATTAGTTTTTCTCGGCCCTCGAGAAGCTGTAACCAAACAGATTCAGTGGCTGACGCTTCTAATTTTATATCTTGTCTAACACAACAATTTAAATTGTCTCTGACATACATCGCTACTCCACCACCTTTCCTGTTGACCCTGTCAGTGTGGAATAATTTATAGCCTTGTATGTGACATTCAGAGGGCATCTCTCTATCTTTCAGATTGAGCCAGGTCTCTGTTATAGCAATAATATCTATGTTCCTGCACTTGCAATTAATCTTAGCTCATCTATCTTATTTCTTACACTCCTGCTATTAGTATAGTAAACCTTAAGGGAGCTAGTCCCTTGCTGCCCTCTGCTGTCCCCCTTTGTTTGCTGACCTGATCTATTGTCTTTATTTATAACTTCATGCTGAATGCCTTTTATACATTTACTGTTTCCAACCCTAGTGTTGCAACCTGCTTGTTTCCCACACACACCCATACCTCTATCTTCTATCAGTTTAAAATCATAGGCATTTCACCAATGGCCTTCTCAATCGAGTCTGCAAGTGCTACCACCCCAGCCCCAGAGAGATGTACCCCATCCCTTGCATACATATCATGTTTGCCATAAAAGTTGTTCCAGTTGTCAATGAATGGGATTGCAAGTTCCTTGCAGTATCTGTCTAGCCAGCAATTTACACCAATTGCCCTAGACAACCATTCATTTCCTACTCCCCTTCTAGGCAAGATGCTACATATGATTGGGATCCCTCCCTTAGACTTAATGAAATCTATAGCTGACCTGTACTTATCTAGCAGCTCTTCTCTCCTACCCTTCCCAATATCATTTCCACCAGCACTGAGACAGATAATGGGCTTGTTCCCATTACCTGACATGATATTATCCAGCCTGTTAACTATGTCCCCAACACCAGCTCCAGGGAAGCACACTCTATCTCTCATCTTCTTATTCCTATTACAAAAAGCACGGTCAATATATCTTACCTGAGAGTCACCAACCACAAGAATGCGCTTACCTCTGTTAGCAGGGGCAGTAGTACCCTTACCTTCACTGGCCACTGAAGTACATTCATCCTGAAGAACAGAGAAGCGATTTCCTACCTTCAGATCTTCACTCTTAACTTTCCTTACTCTGATTCTCCTCCCATTACTGTGAACCACTCGCCACTTGTAGCAGGTGCTGGACTGCACCTCACTGCTGGTAGCCGTTGCTACCTCCCCAACTACAGCCTCCTCACAGCGAGAGACAGACTGCACCTCACTGCTAGAAGCCTCATTCCCCACAACTCCAGCCACCTCACACACTCTCCCAGACCCATTGAGGTGGACCTTCAGCCTCCTAATCTCCTCCTGGAGAAGCAAGACCTCCTCCTTCAACTCTCCAACCTCAATTTTTAAAACACTGCAGAAGCAAGCCATGCTTTGTAACCGTCCACACTAATCCCCAAAGCAGCTCAGGGTCTGTGACCTCACGTGACGACTGACCACTGAAAAAAAAAAAAAAAAAAAAAAAAAAAAAAAAAAAAAAAAAAAAAAAACTAGGTAATGTTACAATGACAATGAGATAAATTACTCTGGTCGACTTCCTTGGTCCATCCTGGGTAACTCACACGTTACTATGTTATACATGTATGCAAGCATAAGTGTGCAGCTGTAGATAGATGAACCAGTACCTAAACAATCTCTTACACACGCGTTACTATGTATGACAAGTGTTACCAAGTACACCAAGTGTATACTTTATCACTTAGAATACACTTTTGTTGATGTAAATATAAGTGAGGGTGGTACACCGCTGGTCGTAATAAACACACTGAACTTCTCAAGGTCACACACTAGGCCCAGCTTCTGGAGTTACCAGCGTTTTAATGTGTTTATTATGTGTCAGTGCGTGTCTGCAGTCATTAAATTGGTGTATCAGAAGTTAAACACTACAATCCAGTTGATCAAACAGTCTAAAACAACTTACACAATGTATAACTAGAAGTATAATGATTGCAAATTGTTACTATTACAATTTCAACTAGGCGCCAGACCCACTAGATGAGATGGCAAGGAACATAGATGTTAACAGGCTGACTCTTGCTTAACACAGTTTAAAGGTAACCGAATTACTCAAGAGAGAAAGTATTCATGAAACTGAACATTATGCAGGAGTAAGCTTGTTCACAGTAAAAATACAAAGCATAAGTTACACACTCACACCACAGATCAACACTGCAATTTGAAATATTACTGGGAACCTAGCAGTAAAGTTTCAGTCTGAACGAGAAAATGTATTAGAAAAAACAACAATGACACTAGGACAAGCAACTTAACTATGTAACCGTATTTAATAGTTCAGTTACACTGCGCAGAGCATGTATTACACTGATTTATCAAATGCAAGGAGTCACTACACTGAAGTACACTCTGAGCCTTTTAAAGTCTTAATACAGGCTCACAAATGACAATTAACTGTTGGGGAAAGCAGCACTTAACACTTCTAGCACACGTATGACAGATGAATGTTCACTGTGTACAAGCCAATCACCACAAGCTTACTATGTTTATAAGTGAACCTCTGGCATGTCCCACTCAAAAAGTCAGCACTGCAATGCTCGTCAAATTGTTCTCAAGCCACTATAGGAAACACTGGTATGCCAGCAGCACTGCAGAACGTATACAGACATGCTGGGCCCTAGGACAGATAACTGCAGGCTGCCTTAGCCCGTTCTGGCTAGCTTCTAGTGCCACCCTCAAGCTTGCTTGACTGTGCTCGCCAAGCCCGCGCCAACCATCCGGACACCTGCTTGCAGCAGGCAGGCAGGCACACAGGAGACACTCGCAAGATGAGCGGAGTGCGGCACAGAGGACACGGGCACTCAAGCACCCATGTGGTCTGGCTAAAACCGCCTCTAGACCACAAGCAAATAGAGGCGAACGGCTGAGTTCCAAATCGAGGAAGGAGAAGGGACAAGGAAAGGATATTAACCTCGCTAGACACAGGCAATATGGGTGTAGTGGCCTGCAGGTCGCAGTGCAATTTTCAAGGTCATTCACTGGGCCCACAGTCGTCTCGAGAGTTACCAACCCTGTACTACTTGTTAATGGTACGGCCGGAACACTGTAGAACGCTCACAAAGGCATTCTGGGATTCAGAACAGATGTAGCCTTGGCCTTCACTGGCTGGCTTGGAGCGCTGTTTGGCCTGGATCAGCTAAACTCGCCCTTATCCCATATGTAGATAATGGCGACGAGTTAAGGGATACCGGTGAATAGGAAAGTCGAGGAAGGGACATTCACCTAACTAGACACACGCAGTATGGGTGTAAGTGGCATGCGGGTCTTATAGTGCTATCATTATCATTATAGTACTATCATTATCATGCTAGTCTCAGTACTATCATTATCGTGCTAGTCTCATTAATATCATTATCGTGCTAGTCTCAGTACTATCACTATCGTGCTAGTCCCAGTACTATCATTATCGTGCTAGTCTCAGTGCTATT
>NW_027200190.1:0-23292 GCF_038502225.1 Cherax quadricarinatus | reverse complement strand
ATTCACCAAATTCAACTTCAATAACAAAAACATAAAGTGGGACCAAGTAAACCAAGTCCTAACCGATATAAGCTGGGAAGATATACTAAGCAACACAGACCCAAACTTATGCCTAGAACAGATTAACTCGGTGGCACTCGATGTATGCACAAGGCTTATTCCTCTAAGAAAAAGGAGGAGTAGATGTAAAATAGAAAGAGACAGGCGCTCCCTTTACAGGCGACGGAAAAGAATAACAGAGCGGCTAAAAGAGGTCAATATATCTGAAATGCGCAGGGAGACACTGGTCAGAGAAATAGCAAGCATCGAACTTAAGCTAAAAGAATCCTTTAGGAGTCAGGAATCGCGGGAAGAACTAAAAGCTATAAATGAAATCGAAAGAAACCCAAAGTATTTCTTCTCCTATGCCAAATCAAAATCGAGAACAACGCCCAGTATTGGGCCCCTACTTAAACAAGATGGGTCCTACACAGATGACAGCAAGGAAATGAGTGAGCTACTCAAGTCCCAATATGACTCAGTTTTTAGCAAGCCGCTAACCAGACTGAGAGTCGAAGATCAAAATGAATTTTTTATGAGAGAGCCACAAAATTTGATTAACACAAGCCTATCCGATGTTATCCTGACGCCAAATGACTTCGAACAGGCGATAAATGACATGCCCATGCACTCTGCCCCAGGGCCAGACTCATGGAACTCTGTGTTCATCAAGAACTGCAAGAAGCCCCTATCACGAGCCTTTTCCATCCTATGGAGAGGGAGCATGGACACGGGGGTCGTCCCTCAGTTACTAAAAACAACAGACATAGCCCCACTCCACAAAGGGGGCAGTAAAGCAACAGCAAAGAACTACAGACCAATAGCACTAACATCCCATATCATAAAAATCTTTGAAAGGGTCCTAAGAAGCAAGATCACCACCCATCTAGAAACCCATCAGTTACACAACCCAGGGCAACATGGGTTTAGAACAGGTCGCTCCTGTCTGTCTCAACTACTGGATCACTACGACAAGGTCCTAAATGCACTAGAAGACAAAAAGAATGCAGATGTAATATATACAGACTTTGCAAAAGCCTTCGACAAGTGTGACCATGGCGTAATAGCGCACAAAATGCGCGCTAAAGGAATAACAGGAAAAGTCGGTCGATGGATCTATAATTTCCTCACTAACAGAACACAGAGAGTAGTCGTCAACAGAGTAAAGTCCGAGGCAGCTACGGTGAAAAGCTCTGTTCCACAAGGCACAGTACTAGCTCCCATCTTGTTCCTCATCCTCATATCCGACATAGACAAGGATGTCAGCCACAGCACCGTGTCTTCCTTTGCAGATGACACCCGAATCTGCATGACAGTGTCTTCCATTGCAGACACTGCAAGGCTCCAGGCGGACATCAACCAAATCTTTCAGTGGGCTGCAGAAAACAATATGAAGTTCAACGATGAGAAATTTCAATTACTCAGATATGGTAAACATGAGGAAATTAAATCTTCATCAGAGTACAAAACAAATTCTGGCCACAAAATAGAGCGAAACACCAACGTCAAAGACCTGGGAGTGATTATGTCGGAGGATCTCACCTTCAAGGACCATAACATTGTATCAATCGCATCTGCTAGAAAAATGACAGGATGGATAATGAGAACCTTCAAAACTAGGGAGGCCAAGCCCATGATGACACTCTTCAGGTCACTTGTTCTATCTAGGCTGGAATATTGCTGCACTCTAACAGCACCTTTCAAGGCAGGTGAAATTGCCGACCTAGAAAATGTACAGAGAACTTTCACGGCGCGCATAACGGAGATAAAACACCTCAATTACTGGGAGCGCTTGAGGTTTCTAAACCTGTATTCCCTGGAACGCAGGAGGGAGAGATACATGATTATATACACCTGGAAAATCCTAGAGGGACTAGTACCGAACTTGCACACGAAAATCACTCACTACGAAAGCAAAAGACTTGGCAGACGATGCACCATCCCCCCAATGAAAAGCAGGGGTGTCACTAGCACGTTAAGAGACCATACAATAAGTGTCAGGGGCCCGAGACTGTTCAACTGCCTCCCAGCACACATAAGGGGGATTACCAACAGACCCCTGGCAGTCTTCAAGCTGGCACTGGACAAGCACCTAAAGTCAGTTCCTGATCAGCCGGGCTGTGGCTCGTACGTTGGTTTGCGTGCAGCCAGCAGCAACAGCCTGGTTGATCAGGCGCTGATCCACCAGGAGGCCTGGTCACAGACCGGGCCGCGGGGGCGTTGACCCCCGAAACTCTCTCCAGGTAAACTCCAGGTAAGTGGCCATTGGGACCTCGGACCATCATTGTTAATAATCACTATGTCACCAGGTCTTAAGGACTTATGATTTTCAGGAACACCAGCTCCATAGAAGTGTTTTCTCAATGAGGTGAGATAGTCTTCTTGCCAAATTATCTCCCAATGTTCAATCACTTTAATAAAGTGTTTGAATTTACGTCTGAGTTGCTCGGGTTCGAATTAAGTAGGTTCTATTATGATTTCTTTATCATTCATGGGAGGAACAGGTTTGAGCCTTCTGCCATGGAGTAAATGAGATGGACTTAACACTTCTAAATTGTCCAGATCATCGGTAACATAAGTTAGAGGTCTGTTGTTGACTCTATTTTCTATTTCAGTCACAACTGTGCCGAATTCTTCTAAGTCGATTCTTTGACGATGAAGAGTCTTCCTTAAACGTTTTACAATGTCGATCATTCTTTCATAAAATCCGCCGTGCCATGGAGATTTAGGAGGAATGTATCTCCAACGACAACTGCGTTGATTCAGCATCTGTTGTACTTCTGGTTGATCAAAGATCTTGCTTATATAAGCAGCACCAGCAACAAAGTTCGTTGCATTATCTGAAATCATCAGTCTGGGACACGCCCTTCTGGCTGCAAACCTTCTGAATAATTTGATAAAGGTTTCAGCAGACATGTCAGTGGCTACTTCTAGATGTACTGCTCTAGTCGTAGCACAAGTGAACAAACAGATGTACACCTTGATGGGAACTTTGTCAACTGTTTTGGTTAAAATTATTGGTCCAGTGTAATCTACACCTGTCACCTCAAATGGAGTGACATGACAAACTCTTTCAGAGGGATATGGAGGTGGACCTGGATACTGACATACTCGCATATCGTAGTGACGACAAGTAATACAGTCCCTTATTTGTTTTTTCACACTTTGTCGACCTTGAGGTATCCAGTAAGATTGTCGTATATGACAAAGTGTGTCAGCTACCCCACCATGTAACACGTTACTGTGGGCGTTTTGAACAATCAGTTTTGTTAGCCAATGATTCTTGGGGATCAATATTGGATGTATGGCTTCTTTAGGTAGTGAAGAATTATGAATTCTTCCTCGACATCTTATAATCTTTTCTGAGTCGAGATAAAGTCCTAAAGAATTAATCATATCAGGTTTCTTTGGGGATTTATCTTGTGTTTCTAGAAATTTATATTCTGTAGAGAAAACATCTTTCTGTATTAGTTTCACCCAGTATTTAATGGGTTCAAGACATTCATAATCAGGTTTTATTCCTTTAATGAATTTAAAGACAAGAGCTGTAACTCTTAAGAGTTTACCCAAAGATGAGTATTTAGATCCATCAATGACTATTTCTGTTGTGTCTGCAGTATTTACACAACTTATTTCTGCTGTGTTCAAGCAGACTGTTTCTTCTGGCATAATGTGAGCTTTTTGCTGAGGCCAGTTATTTTCATTAGAGAGCCAGTTCGGTCCGTGGAGCCATAATTTATTATCCACAAATTTCTTGAGTGGGACACCACGTGACAACATGTCAGCTGGATTCTCTTGGGTAGAGACGTGGAGAAAGAGATAATCTCTCTGCATCTCTTTTATTTCTGCTACTCTGTTCTGTACATAGACCAACTTACTCTTATTATTTCTTAACCACTGGAGAACTGCTTCATTATCACTCCAGATCACGGTTTTTTCAATAGTGAGATGATCAAGTACTTTGTTGAGATAGACAGCTAATTTTGTACCTACATAGAGTGCTGTCAGTTCCAATTGTGGTACTGTTCTGACCTTCAAGGGTGCTACCCTGGCCTTTGAAGTAATTAGTGTACTTCCTTCAGCATTACTCATGTAAGCTACAGCGCCATAACCTCTGGTTGACGCATCACAGAACACATGTAATGTGTACTTGTTTCCCTCTTGACCTATTTGTCTGGGAAATTTAATTTGATGAAGTTGTTTAAACTCCTTGGATATTTCATCCCATGCTTGACTCATTTCTAGAGGCAAGTTCTCATCCCATCCAATTTTGAGCTTCCATGCATCTTGCATAAGCATTTTACCCTTTATGGTAATTGGTGAGACGAGTCCTAGAGGATCAAAACATTGTGATACCTCTGACAGTAAACTACGTTTAGTGAGTGTACTGCATGATTTATTGTTTATCTTTTTGAGACTCAAAGTATCTTCCTGTGTGTTCCAATTAAGTCCCAGCATATTGTTGCAATCAGGAATTTCAGCTTCAGGGAAATCTTCTTTGATAAGTTCCCTTAATTGCTTTGAATTAGTATTCCACATCCTTAGAGGCATATTTGCTTCTTTCATCTCCTTGTTAGCTTCTCTGTATAAGGATTTCAAATCCTCCTCTTTATTCACAGTACCTTGAAGATTGTCCACATAGAAACTTTTCTTTAAGATTTCTTTGAAGGGACTTTCAGATTTCTTCAAATGTGTATTTAGAGTAGCTTCTAGTAAGAATGGAGAGGATGTTGCACCAAATAATACTGATTTGAAACGATAAGTTTTCACAGGACTTTGAGGATCATGTGGATTTTCAGGCCACAAGAATCGAGTATAATCTCTATCTATTTCTTGTAGTCCTACTCTTAAGAAAGCTTTGGAAATATCAGCCGTGTAGGCATATGGGTTTGTGCGAAATTTCATAAGCACGTCTCCAAGCTTCTCAGTTAGTGAGGGTCCGGTCATCAGACAATCATTAAGACTTGCTACATCTTTATTTGCACGTGCGCTGCAATTGTATACAACACGTAGTGGAGTGGTTTCAGAATCTTTTCTGACTCCATGGTGCGGGAGATAATGAGCTTCTGTCTTCAACTTATCTTCGACTACTTCCTCAATGAATTTATTGTCCAACTGTTCTTGTATGATATTATCATAGACAGTCAGTAGCTCTGGATTCTTCCTGAGCTCATGTATTTGTGCTTTCATTTGTCCGAAAGCCATGCGATAATTGCTAGGCAGATGTGGTGGATTTAATTTCCATGGTAACCTAACCCAATACTGTCCATCTTTATATTTGACAGTGTCCAAATATTGGTTATAAGTCTGAGACTCTTGTGGGCTTGGTTTATTTACATCAATACCTATCGCATCTAAATCCCACAACTTATCAACTGGTTCATTCATTTCTTCCAGTAATGATAATTTTTGCTGTGGTACATGATCAGCGGTTATTCTCGTAACTAGTACATTTTCCACTGAATCAATATCAGCTTCTTTCCCACTTTGAGAGGGAATGAGACGGACCACATATCATGTGGCCTCCTGCTGTTTTCAGCAAGTGAACATCATGTTTACTTACTATATTTTGCACAAAACAGTGATAATAATCACTTCCAATGATTAAATCAATTGGACTAATAGTGTCCGTCTGTATGTCAGGACAGGCTAACTTGACCTTAGCTGCTTTCAGTGCTGCAACTGTTTCTTTTAATCCCTGGATCTGCACAGACTTAGGCAAATCATCTACTACCACAGCTTCTACTGTCTTTTTCCTGTTTCCTAGACCAACAGTGATTCTGGCTAGGTCATATGTCTGTTTACCAGAATTGTGGAAAAAAAACAGCTATATCTAACTGTACTTTGGCATAGGGTTGTTTATTCAGTTTCTGCAACACTGTTCTTCTTATGAAGGACCTTTGTGAGCCTTGATCAAATAATGTTAGCACATTGGTTTTGTGTAATTTATTAGATAACTCAACTCGAGCTATCGGGAGAGCAGTTGCTTTAAACTTATCTCTCACATTTAATGCTGTTGCTTGTTGACTTCCTGATTCTGTGGAAGTCTTCTGCTGTTCAGCAAAAGTATTTGGGCATAATGCTGTATGATGCATACCCTTGCATTTAAAACACTTCTTCAGTGAGCATTTTCCTCCCTTGTGTTCACCTAAACACTTGATGCATCTTTTCAGCTGATGAACACGTTGTTTACGTGCCTCCATTGATGTGTATTGACTACAATACTGTGCCCAATGTGTTCCATCACAAAGTACACATTTTGGAGTACGTTTATGTGTGACAGTCTGTTTACTGTCTGTTGTATTCACAGCTTGATAAATGCCTATATGGGATTTCCCATTCTGTGGTTTAGTGGGAGTAGGTATACTCTTTTTATACTGAGTTGAAGGTTTACTATCCACAGGATTTGTGGATTTTTCATCTTGTCTCGTTGCTTGCATGCATGAAACTATTGCTTGTAAACCATTGCTAATTTCTTCACAAGTGAAATAGCGTTTATTGAACATAATATTTAATCGTTCAATAGTTTGTGGTGACAACTTATCCTGTACAATACCACTGATAAACCAATCACATTGCTTAGGTCATATTTAGCACCTAGAGATCTGAGACTATTGTCTAATGTGATTCTAAATGCCTGTAAGTCTGAAAAACAATGTTTGGGTGGCTTCAAGCTTGATATTAAGACTGCATGTCTAACTCTGGCCTTGTCAGCATCAAAGTAATTGTCTGCTAAGACACATAAGGCTATTTGATAATTGCCTCTAACTATCGGAAATGACAATCAGTTCATAGGGTTCTCCCTTCACAAGACATTTAAGATAATTGAACTCGGCAATCTCATCTATGTCAGTTCGTGAATTTACTATGGATTGAAAACCACTAATGAATTCTTCATAATTATGACCTTGGAAAATAGGTAATGACAATGTAGGTAAGCTTGGTAATGGGACACTTGTTGTTGTTACAGGTGTAACAGGTGTTTGACCACTAGTTACAGTAGGTCTCTGTGACAGAGTTTTGCGGCAGATAGCCTGTACTCCTGTCCACCTTAATTGTTGATTACTAAAAGTATCCAAAACATTTTTAATTTCATCCTCAGATGGATCTGATTCAAGAAATTCTTTTTCATAATGTGTATAGTCTGAATTAATTATTTTCAGACGTTGTGTAAGTAATTCAAATTTGACCTCAAGATCATCAAAATCTATGTTTGTATCTTGAGTTAATCCTATACAGACTGAAATTAGATTTTCTAATTGTGTAATCTTAGTCTGTAAAGACTGAAACTGAGTTTTCAAACAAGCCATTTTAATGGTATACTGAAAATTCTAGCACCACACTTAGAGTGTTTAAAAAACACTGTACTGCTATAAACAGCTGAGTTTTTGTTATGCTTAAGTCAGCAATAATCGAGTCAGACACTACTGACCTACTAAGCTTAACCTCAGGGTCAATGACCATGAAGGGTACAGAGTACATATGGCTGGTGTTTATGGCTTGAGTTTGCTGTGTCAGCCTGACCACGATGATTAATCGTAAATAACGATGTTATACACTTCATTCACTATACACTATAAATGTCACTGTATAACTGTAAATCACACGTGAATATTACTTACACATATATAAATGTCACTGTTAATATATATTTGAAAGCTTACACTTTATATATAAGTTCCTTTAATATAACAGGTATACCTATAAGAAACAAACTTTAACACAATCTTGTCACACTATGTGTATATACACTCAGACAACAAGGATCACAAGATTTGTCTTTATTGTTCACAATCTTATCACTAAAGAAGTTGATCACACTTCTCTTAAGTGTTTATTGTGTTTTGTGAGACACTTTGTTCACACTAACGCACAGATCGTTCTTTGTTGGTTATCCTGGCGTCAATGTCACTCTCAGTAGAGTCAAAAGTAATCTCAAGACGCCACAGCGCCCCATGCCATCACTGCCCCCAGCACAAAGGAAAAGCTGACCTAGTACTTTTGCTTCCTTGCCACTTCCTCGATGAAGCAAAGCAGAATGTTTGATTCTTGCTGTCTTAAGCATAGACAACAATGTCCACTATCTTTACCATGGTAATAAAGTGGGAGCAGGATTTTCCTTAATTGTCCTGCTAAGGTAGGAGATGTACTGTCTCTTATTAAAATACACTTTGCAACACTGGACTGCAAGGAGCAGAGGTCGACTTGACCACGTCGCATACTCATACTGCATCTGTGATCAATTACTCGCTGTAGCAGTAAACAAGATATTTGCCCCTTCTGAGAGGGCTGGGCCCCTCAGGGCTGAAAGGGGCTGAAAGGGGCTAAAGGGGGCTGATACCCCCCTCCTGGAGAAAATTTCTCCACAATTCCTATCCAACCTAGCCTCGTAACCCCTTCTTACAAAAGTGTGCTCTACCTCCCACGCGCCTCCTCCAACCGCATCCCAAAACTGAATATCCCTCAAGAGATCTCGCAAGGCCACCAACACGTGCCCAGCCCCTTTTGGTTCCATGTAAGCCCTCCTAATAATGCAGTTCCAGTCCCCACCAACGATGGCCACTGCAGGTAAACCACGTAAGAAGAAAACTAGTTCTTCACATACAAAATCCCTTTTTACTCTCACATCATTTTCTGCTGGTGCATACACACAAAGGATACCCTCTGCCCCATCCACCACCCATCCACATGCAATACTCTCCCCCCTCCCCCCTCACTTCTTAGCAACACAAACGGGCTTGCCTCCCTGATCATGATACCCACACCACCTTTCAGACGTACAGATGGCAGAGTCACCACCTGAAACCCTGCCACTTCCAACACTTTCACCTCCTTGAAATTGTGCTCCTGAAGAAATACTACGACTACTCTATATTTGAGCAGAAGCATTCTAAACCATTCCCTTTTTACACCCTGGCACAGTCCATTCACATTCACGGTCATACACCTGAGGCCGCTGTTAAAGTTTCCACCCCTGCCTCTTTTCTCCATTCTTCCCAGGTCCACCTGCACCTGGGTTTCTACAAGTCTTCACATCACCTTCCCTCCCATCACCTTTCTTCCGGTGCCTCTTGTCTTGGCTACCACAATGAAATTCATCCACCCTCCCAGGTCTCTGCGCCGGTGTCAGGACATCATCAGAGTCTGATGCCACTGCTCTCTTCCTCATGAGAGCCTCGTCCTCCATGTTATCGTCGAAGGAGACCGCACGATGGACCTCAACCTCCACCGTGCTTCGTCCCTCGAAACATGGCGACGTTTCTCCAACACCGCTCACCACGTCTTCCCTGCTGTGTATTTGTATGTCACATTCCTCCACTGTCAACTCGGTGTTTTGCACCCCTGCAAGTTCATCCTCCACCTCTACAGGCGGTGACAAAGTTCTCAACACCTCCAAAAGCTCTTCCTCAATCGCCTTCACCTCCTCCTGCACACACACTTGTGTACTCGGCTCCTTCAAAATATCGGTTTCTGGTGGGACACAGCTTGCCTCACACACGCCAGGCTTCTCATGGGGCTCCACCACCTCACTCCACAATCGCCCACGTTCGTGCTTGTGCATGGGGCTCGTAGTAACAGCGTCCACACTGTAAACAGGTGCTTCACTAGTTTGTGCAGGCACCCGCCACTGCTTCACACACAGCCGCCAAATGATAGTATGCTCCACATAACCTGCACGTATGTCTCTGTCCAGCGTATGATACAAGAACCTGCGTTCTAAAGTCCTCCAGGACGACATAAGACGGTATGGAATGTCTTAGGGTCATCTTCAGGGTAAATGTCCCCTCTAGACTGCCCATATAAGCACCTGCCGCCCACTTGCCCTGCTGTGCCAGATGTACGGTTCCATACGCCTCAAAAACATTTCGTATATTAGTTCCCTTGTGGGGAAGGTATAAATGACATGTGTTAATATAAGAGCTGTACCATTGTTAAACGATATAGTGTTCCTGTCATGTTGTAAATGCTGCAAATTGTGAGAGTTTGGTAGTAGGTTCCTTAACGGAAGAACATTAGTGCTGCAGGCTAATTGCTCATGTTGTTGAATGCACGTATATTTGTATTTAGTTACTGACCAAGCCTGGAGTTATTTAATTGGAGGAGAATGTGTCCTACTTGTAACAGTCTTGCATGTGTAATTCTTAACTTCTCTTGAGATGGTAAATCTTTTACTTTATTCTTTGAAACATTGTGTTTTTATTTGTATGTTATTGTAATGTGGTTCCTGCATCACCATTGAAATGTAAATACCTATTATTAAGTCATGTGAAATAGGACCAGTTATCTACATTAATATCTAATGTACAGTTGTGTATCGTATAAGTTTCTGAAAAACTTTTTACAAGAATATAATGTTCTAGTTAGGCACGTGCTGGCAGACACAGCGAATGTCTCGTTATGTGGAATTTGTGATAATAGTTGGTATGTTTGTACGTTGTGTGTTAGTTGTTACAATGACCTTTGGTATGGTGCTTCTAATTTACTGAAATCATGTTGTGACATGTTGAGAACCTTGTTCATATAAATACTTATTATTAAGTTATTGACGAGTTCAGGACATGACCCTAAATTTACGTTTAATTAATGTTATGATTCTTCAGAATGGGGAAATGTGGATATAATTTTAATGTGTGAGTCGGGGGGGGGGATAGAAGCGTCAGCTGTGTGTCAGCAGGATAGAAGCGTCAGCTGTGTGTCAGCACAGGCAATAGTAATACTTTGTATAATGCTGGGTTTTGAATGATATATTGTGAGTTGTGTGTTTGGGTGTAATACTGACATTATGTATGGCGTGTTTATTTTCTGTACTGGGGTTGTGATATTTGGAGTTTATTGTTCATAACCAGTATCATGGTTCATTTTATTATACTTTTATACCTCCTTGTATTTGTGCAATGTTTTAAATAAAATATAAAATAAAAAAATTGCTGTAGAAACATTGTATTACAATGGGATTTGCGCCAAAATGTTGCCAGATATTTAAACTATTTTTCTGTATATTAAACTCATTTTAATTCTTATCGAAGAGTTGCCTACCAGATGCCGAGGTTTGCAGTTGTCTGCTCTGCACCTGGCCCTCTGGTGGCGAAAATCGACATTACCCTACAAAGATGGAGGGAAGCCATCGATGGGTTAATACCATTTGTGTGGAACTATTGAAGGGATCTTTGTTGGATCATAATGCTTATGGAAAATTAAATTTACCTGGATGTAACTCATAAGGTACATGCCAGTAAATGGTAACAGAGATAATTATTATTTATCAAAGTTACATAGACAAGTAGGAATTTTGGGACACCTAGGTCACAAAAAAAATGTCCCCCTTCGATACCTACAACTGTCATATCCACAAGTCACTCATGACCTATATTAATTTCAAATGAAATATACATTGCCAGGAAATATGTTAAACATCAATATAAACATGTGGACTGTATGTTAAAATTAATAAATGATTACATATACACATTTTATGTAACAGAAAGGGAATTTATAATCATAACACTCACCATTTAGTCTGGAGATTACGGTGTGTCATGTACAGAACCCCCCCCTTGCCTAAATTTATGATGAAAATACTGGCCAGAATCACAACATAAATTAGAGAACTTAGCTGAGGTTTCTGGAGCTGTCCTGCCCATCTACTTAATGCTCACGTTATGCAGGACTGCAAATCCAACAATTTCGGCTTCTATTTGAGAGGTTTTAAGCCCAAAATAACCTCTAGAGCGACGAAAATTATGCACATTACATTAGCATGCTTGTACCACATTCAAAAACAATGGCGTCTCCTCCCTGCTCGTCAGCGCAGGCGCAGAACTTCCCTCTCGGTTCACTTCTTTAAAATACACTTTAGAGCAATAGTAATGTAGGTTTATTTACACAGCATAATTTTTGGGAAATTATTTTCCACAATGCTGATGTCCTCCAACTTCAGATCCTGTGAGACACATACAAGATCTCCAAGGATGACATCTACGGAGTTTCCATCAACTGTGCTCCCTGGGTTTTCGTCAACTTCATGACTACTTTTTATTTTATTTTATTTAAAACAGTACATGCAAGATACATGCATATGTAAAAGCCATAATACATGACATAATGCCGTATAGTGACACATACCGGCTCTTCCCACGTCTTTAATCATATTACAAACACTTATAGAATAAGTGAATATTATCCCCCCTCCTACACACTACACCCAAGCGACTCAGCATGTGTCGACACATCAGAGAAACCATATATTCCCTAATATACCTAAAACACAAGTCTGTCACACAACAAGTAATACAAACATATACGCTGCCCTCCCTTCCTCCCTTCTCGGCATACAAGACTTTATGAATAATCATAAAACAAAAGAGTCAAACACCTCGAATATTTAAACCTACGTTAACATGCTTTACATACAAGATAGATACATACAACAAAACCCAAACCTGACAAAATGTCAATGGTGACCTATACCAGCTCTTTCCCTCTCTCCACACAGTGTACATAAAACTGCAAACGTTTCAACCTACAGCCCCAGCACAGCCTGAAGGCTTCTGCTATACATGATTTGTCACTATCTGCTGTGAGATTAATTTTTCCCCACCGAAGTGGCTAGTTTATTGTGCAATCCATATCCATCCTGTGGATGGTAGTGCAGGAGTATATAGATACACAAAAAACCTAAGAATTAGGCCCCAGTAGAGTTAACAAGACTACATCTGGATTTATATCTACAGTTGACTGAACTGTTGATAACATACTTAGGAAATTTGCTTAATGTCTGGTTTCTTATTTTCATTAATTAGATATCTTGACATATCACATAAGTTATTATATTGTCAACTTATTCTTCGATAAGTGAATAAGCACTAGGTTGCTGTGACTTCGTAAATAAGATCAGGAGAGAGTAGACTATATTGTATAATAAACAAGGTGGAGGATTAGAATGAAGAAAAGAAAGGAAATAAGGAATATAGAGTGTTAGTAGGAGCAGAACAAGATGAAAAGAAGACAACGGGGAGATGAATGAGGAAAGAGAAACAGGAGATATTAGGAGGATAAGGAAATGAGGCTGAAAAGACGAGAAATAAGAAGAGGTGGTGATGATTTGCAGGTGTAGTGGAGATAAGATAGTTAAGCTGATAAATGTGGATGGTAGGTGGCAGTAAGCCAAGAGATGAGGAGGAAGAATCAGGAAGACGATAATAATGCTGAGAACAATACATGAAAAAATGAGAGAAATATCACAACTGAGCAGTAAGAGTGAGAAATTAAACTAAATGATGCGTGATGAGGATGAGATGGAACTAGAGAAATTAGATGGAGAGGGGAGAAGATAGGAAAAAAAGAGAAGATGAATGTTAAGAAAGTCCAAGAGGAGGAGGTGGCAACACTGAACAGTAAGTTTGGCAAACATCATCCTGACCAGTTTGTCTGCGTCTCCCAGAGAGAGAGATAGAGTGGTCACCAGTTGTTAATCTCTCACTATATTTACTACAGTTTGTCTGCGTCTCCCAGAGAGAGAGATAGAGTGGTCACCAGTTGTTAATCTCTCACTATATTTACTCTGCTCATCCCTCGTCCAGCATCCATGGAACATCCAGCTGTTACCAACTTCCGCAACTACATCAGGATTAAAACTGTTCCTCCTAATCCAGACTATGGTTAGTAAGTTAGGATAAGTTAATGTAAATAACTCACTTTACCTTATTCCTAATATGTCTTCTTTGATTATAACTGATTTTCACTCATTGAGTTACTTAGCTGTTTTATTTGTTAAGGTTTGAATAATAAGATATTACAAGAATCCCAATGGAAATAAGTCACTTTGTCAGCGTTTTGTGTGTTATCCTGGTGGATGATTTACACATGTTATTACCTATAATAATTGTACTGTGTTATCCTGGTGGATGATTTACACATGTTATTACCTATAATAATTGTACTGTGTTATCCTGGTGGATGATTTACACATGTTATTGCCTATAATAATTGTACTGTGTTATCCTGGTGGATGATTTACACATGTTATTACCTATAATAATTGTACAGTGTTATCCTGGTGGATGATTTACACATGTTACTACCTATAATAATTTTACTGCATTATCCTGGTGGATGATTTACACATGTTACTACCTACCTGGAGTTTACTCCAGGTAAACTCCAGGTATAATAATTGTACTGTGTTATCCTGGTGGATGATTTACACATGTTACTACCTATAATAATTGTACTGTGTTATCCTGGTGGATGACATGAACATGTTACTACCTATAATAATTATACTTATGTCAACCTATACCTAAATATACTGCCTATCACCATTAATATTATTAAAGTTAGATAAAATATATTCAATGGATACCATCAAGTTAATTTAGGTACAGGATCACATAAGTACAATGATCATACATAGTAACTTATGAATAATAAAAGTGTAATGAACACTTTTCACTGTTCAATAATAACCAGCATGGTGACAGACACTTAAGAGAAGGTGTCCCGTAGCTTGGTTGGTGACGCACTAACCTCACACACTGCGGTCAGAGGTTCGATTCCTGGTACGGGTGGAAACATATAGGCGGGTTTCCTTAAGACACTTGCAGCTCTGTTCACGTAGCCGTTAATAGGTACCTGGGTTTTAGTCAGCTGGTGTGGGTCGCATCCTGGGGAGTTTTAACTTAAGTTGCCAGAAATGCTCTGCATAACCAGGGGTTTTCTGTGGCTCCAGGACAGATGTCCGACGGACATTTGGCAGACATTTCACAGACCGACATTTGACCGAACGGACCAAATTGCATTCATTACCTAACCTAACCTAATTTTCCGTTTGGTGAAATGTCCGTTGGGCCAAATATCCGTCGGTCATCTATCCGGCCACTGCTTTCTATATAGCATGTCACTGATGTGAGCTATGGACTTTATAAGTTGTATCAAGTACTGGTGGTCGAAATATACACATCAGTTAATCACTTAACTTTGTCACGATATGAGTTATTATTGAGTATTGTAACAAACAGATAAATTACCCTCCAGGATAACCTAAATAAGTCAGACAAAGTGTCCTATTTCCGTTAGAGTTGGGTAAATATTTTTGTTAGTGGGTTTGGGTATGAGAAGGACGTACCTTACATGTGCCAGTAGGCCTACAGCAGTGCTCCTGCCGTACATGTGCCAATAGGCCTACTGCAGTGTTCCTGCCGTACATGTGCCAATAGGCCTACTGCAGTGTTCCTGCCATACATGTGCCAGTAGGCCTACTGCAGTGTTCCTGCCGTAGATGTGCCAATAGGCCTACTGCAGTGTTCCTGCCGTACATGAGCCAGTAGTCCTACTGCAGTGTTCCTGCGATACATGTACCAGTAGACCTACTGCAGTGTTCCTTCTCTCTTATGTGTAATAACCTTATTATACAGCACATAACCATGGTGTGGGTATTAGTTATTATACAGCACATAACTATGGTGTGGGTGGTAGTTATTATGCAGCACATAACCTTGGTGTGGGTGGTAGTTATTATACAGCACATAACCATGGTGTGGGTGGTAGTTATTATATAGCACATAACCATGGTGTGGGTGGTAGTTATTATACAGCACATAACCATGATGTGGGTGGTAGTTATTATACACAACATAACGATTATTATACAGCATGTGGGTGGGTGGTAGTTATTATACACAACATAACGATCATGTGGGTGGTAGTTATTATACACTACATAACCATGGTGTGGGTGTGTTACAAAAAACACGATTCTAAAAGCTTAGAGATCTCCAGTGAATACTAGAAAGGACTGCCCTTCTAGCATCCAGCCTGTTACTGGGTTTTCGTAACAAGTAGTCAGTATCCTTGTCCAATTATCCATTAGAATTCAGTATGATTCAATAGTGCTTCAGGATTACAACTGGTAGGCTACTAACTAGAGAAATTAAAATTTAATAAATTTATTAAGTCTAGAGGTATATTATCAAATTAAATTAAATTAAATTAATCACAATAATCAAAATAATATCACTTCTCTCGTTTATAGTATTATTGTGTTGAAAGCACATATCACATTATCATTCTTAAGTACCGTCTGGTACATTTAACATTTAATAAGATATTACAAATATGTACAAGTTTGTGTGTATGTGTGTAAGTGCTCTAAGTAGTTCGCTATGTCTCACGACTCGACTAGACTTAAACAAGTGACTGACAAAGTCCTCTAATAAACTAACTTCTTGACCGACTGGCAACCAGAACAGTCTGCTTGAACAACAAAAAGAATGCTAAGCCCAATAGCAATACAACAAGCAACTGCGACACAGAATCAGGAACAAGGAGATAATATAACAACACTAAGTAGGGACCATCAGCAGATCCTCCACAAAAGTTACAAAACTCCCATACTACTGAATCTAAGTTCAGCATAAGAAAATCCCCGACTGTGATAATACACAGAAACCAGTACAAATTAGGTCATAAGCTATAGTTCAGGACCTGAGTTACTCAGAGTGTCTATGAGACACACAACCTCAGTACAACGTCGAAAATCACTAAGTCTATACAATGTTCTGTGAACAGAGTTCTACAGAACTAACAAGAATAATGAGACAGAAAATCTGTCCAACCTCCAAGAGATTCTAGAGCAGACTGAATACTTCAGGTGAGGTGAGGACACCCCCCTCGATCACGTGATAGCTCCATGGGTTGCTGTCGCTGCAAGACTACGGCAGTCTAACGAGCAAAGAGCGATAATTACAGTAGTTAGACAATCAAGACTTGAACTGAGCACATAATATGTTACATCCTACCTAACAAAGGAAGCTACGTCAAATAACAATATAAAGCAATACATTTACGATTTAGCTATTATCGCAAATATAAGCAATATAAAATTAAATGAAAAGGTAATAATTATATATATACATAATAGTCATTGCAACCCATTCAGGGGTTGCAACAGGGTGGTAGTTATTATACAGCACATAACCATGGACTGGGTGGAAATTATTATACAGCACATAACCATGGCGGATGATACTAGGATCTGCATTAGGCTGTCACCTGCTGAGAACGCGGTTAACCTCCAAGAAGATATAAACAAAGTTTTCCAGTGGGCAACGGTAAACAATATAATGTTCAATGAGGACAAATTCCAGCTACTCCATTATGGAAAACTGGAGGAGATAATAACTAGAACAGAGTATACTACTGACTCCAGCCATACAATAGAGCGGAAAAATAATGTAAGGGACCTGGGAGTAGTAATGTCTGAGGATCTCACTTTCAAGGATCACAACAGTGCCACGATCGCACGTGCAAAGAAAATGATAGGATGGATAATGAGAACTTTCAAAACGAGAAATGCCAAGCCCATGATGATCCTTTTCAAATCACTTGTTCTCTCTAGGCTGGAATACTGCTGTACATTAACATCTCAATTCAAAGCAGGTGAAATCGCAGATCTAGAGAGTGTACAGAGATCCTTTACTGCACGTATAAGTTCTGTCAAGCACCTTAACTACTGGGAACGCTTGGAAGCACTTGACTTGTACTCATTGGAACGCAGGAGGGAGAGATATATCATAATCTACACTTGGAAAATCTTGGAAGGAATGGTCCCAAATCTGCACACAGAAATCACTCCCTACGAAAGTAAAAGACTGGGCAGGCGATGCAAAATGCCCCCAATAAAAAGTAGGGGAGCCATTGGTACACTAAGGGAAAACACCATAAGTGTCCGGGGCCCAAAACTGTTCAACAGCCTCCCATCAAGCATTAGGGGAATTGCCAATAAACCCCTGGCTGCCTTCAAGAGAGAGCTGGACAGATACCTAAAGTCAGTGCCGGATCAGCCGGGCTGTGGCTCGTACGTTGGACTGCGTGCGGCCAGCAGTAACAGCCTAGTTGATCAGGCCCTGATCCATTGGGAGGCCTGGTCATGGACCGGGCCGCGGGGGCGTTGATCCCCGGAATAACCTCCAGGTAATCCAGGTAATCCTCCAGGTAATGGTGTGGGTGGTAGTTATTATACACCTCATAACCATGGTGTGGGTGGTAGTTATTATACACAACATAACGATCATGTGGGTGGTAGTTATTATACACCACATAACCATGGTGTGGGTGGTAGTTATTATACACAACATAACGATCATGTGGGTGGTAGTTATTATACACCACATAACCATGGTGTGGGTGGTAGTTATTATACAGCACATAACCATGGTGTGGGTGGTAGTTATTATACAGCACATAACCATGGTGTGGGTGGTGGTTATTATACACTGCATAACTATGGTGTGGGTGGTAGTTATTATACACCACATAACCATGGTGTGGGTGGTAGTTTTTGTACACCACACAACCATGGTGTGGGTGGTAGTTATAATACAGCACATAACCATGGTGTGGGTGGTAGTTATTATACACAACATAACCATGGTGTGGGTGGTAGTTATTATACACAACATAACCATGGTGTGGGTGGTAGTTATTATACAGTTCCGGGGGTCAAACCATGGTGTGGGTGGTAGTTATTATACACACACATAACCATGTTATTATACACCACATAACCATGGTGTGGGTGGTAGTTATTATACAGCACATAACCATGGTGTGGGTGGTAGTTATTATACACAACATAACCATGGTGTGGGTGGTAGTTATTATACACAACATAACCATGGTGTGGGTGGTAGTTATTATACACTGCATAACCATGGTGTGGGTGGTAGTTATTATACACCACATAACCATGGTGTGGGTGGTAGTTATTATACAGCACATAACCATGGTGTGGGTGGTAGTTATTATACAGCACATAACCATGGTGTGGGTGGTAGTTATTATACAGCACATAACCATGGTGTGCGTGATAGTTATTATACAGCACATAACCATGGTGTGGGTGGTAATTATACACTGCATAACCATGGTGTGGGAGGTAGTTATTTTACAGCACATAACCATGGTGTGGGTGGCAGTTATTATACAGCACATAACCATGGTGTGGTTGGTGGTTATTATACAGCACATAACCATGGTGTGGGTGGTAGTTATTATACAGCACATAACCATGGTGTGGGTGGTAGTTATTATACAGCACATAACCTTGGTGTGGGTGGTAGTTATTATACAGCACATAACCATGGTGTGGGTATTAGTTATTATACAGCACATAACATAACTATGGTGTGGGTGGTAGTTATTATACAGCACATAAATTTGGTGTGGGTGGTAGTTATTATACAGCACATAACCATGGTGTGGGTGGTAGTTATTATACAGCACATAACCATGGTGTGGGTGGTAGTTATTATACAGCACATAACCATGGTGTGGGTGGTAGTTATTATACAGCACATAACCATGGTGTGGGTGGTAGTTATTATACAGCACATAACCATGGTGTGGGTGGTAGTTATTATACAGCACATAACCATGGTGTGGGTGGTAGTTATTATACAGCACATAACCATGGTGTGGGTGGTAGTTATTATACAGCACATAACCATGGTGTGGGTGGTAGTTATTATACAGCACATAACCATGGTGTGGGTGGTAGTTATTATACAGCACATAACCATGGTGTGGGTGGTAGTTATTATACAGCACATAACCATGGTGTGGGTGGTAGTTATTATACAGCACATAACCATGGTGTGGGTGGTAGTTATTATACAGCACATATCAATGTGGTGGGTGGTCGTTATTATACAGCACATAATTATACCATGGTGTGGGTGGTAGTTATTATACAGCACATAACCATGGTGTGGGTGGTAGTTATTATACATGGTGTGGGTGGCAGTTATTGTACACCACATAACCATGGTTTGGGCGGTAGTAATTATACAGCACATAACCATGGTGTGGGTGGTAGTTATTATACACCACATAACCATGGTGTGGGTGGTAGTTATTATACACCACATAACCATGGTGTGGGTGGCAGTTATTATACAGCACATAACCATGGAGTGGGTGGTAGTTATTATACAGCACATAACCATGGTGTGGGGGGTAGTTATTATACACATAACACATAGTTATTATTATTACAGCACATAACCATGGTGTGGGTGGTAGTTATTATACAGCACATAACCATGGTGTGGGTGTGGGTGGTTGTTATAATACACCACATAACCATGGTGTGGGTGGTAGTTATTATACACCACATAACCATGGTGTGGGTGGTAGTTATTATACAGCACATAACCATGGTGTGGGTGGTAGTTATTATACAGCACATAACCATGGTGTGGGTGGTAGTTATTATACAGCACATAACCATGGTGTGGGTGGTAGTTATTATACAGCACATAACCATGGTGTGGGTATTAGTTATTATACAGCACATAACTATGGTGTGGGTGGTAGTTATTATACATGGTGTGGGTGGTAGTTATTATACACATAACCATGGTGTGGGTGGTAGTTATTATACAGCACATAATCATGGTGTGGGTGGTAGTTATTATACAGCACATAACCATGGTGTGGGTGGTAGTTATTATACACCACACATAACCATGGTGTGGGTGGTAGTTATTATACAGCACATAACCATGGTGTGGGTGGTAGTTATTATACAGCACATAACCATGGTGTGGGTGGTAGTTATTATACATAACCATGCTGTGGGTGCTTTTTATTATACACAACATAACCATGGTGTGGGTGGTAGTTATTATACAGCACATAACCATGGTGTGGGTGGTAGTTATTATACAGCACATAACCATGGTGTGGGTGTTAGTTATTATACACCACATAACCATGGTGTGGGTGGTAGTTATTATACATAACCATGGTGTGGGAGGTAGTTATTATACAGCACATAACCATGGTGTGGGTGGTAGTTATTATACACCACATAACCATGGTGTGGGTGGTAGTTATTATACAGCACATAACCATGGTGTGGGTGGTAGTTATTATACAGCACATAACCATGGTGTGGGTGGTAGTTATTATACACCACATAACCATGGTGTGGGTGGTAGTTATTATACAGCACATAACCATGGTGTGGGTGGTAGTTATTATACAGCACATAACCATGGTGTGGGTGGTAGTTATTATACAGCACATAACCATGGTGTGGGTGGTAGTTATTATACAGCACATAACCATGGTGTGGGTGGTAGTTATTATACAGCACATAACCATGGTGTGGGTGGTAGTTATTATACACCACATAACCATGGTGTGGGTGGTAGTTATTATACAGCACATAACCATGGTGTGGGTGGTAGTTATTATACAGCACATAACCATGGTGTGGGTGGTAGTTATTATACACCACATAACCATGATGTGGGTAGTAGTTATTATACAGCACATAACCATGGTGTGGGTGGCAGCTATTATACACTGCATAACCATGATGTGGGTGGTAGTTATTATACAGCACATAACCATGATGTGGGTAGTAGTTATTATACAGCACATAACCATGGTGTGGGTGGTAGTTATTATACAGCACATAACCATGGTGTGGGTGGTAGTTTATTATAACCATGGTGTGGGTGGTAGTTATTATACAGCACATAACCATGGTGTGGGTGGTAGTTATTATACAGCACATAACCATGGTGTGGGTGGTAGTTATTATACACCATAACCATGGTGTGGTAGTTATTATACACCACATAACCATGGTGTGGGTGGTAGTTATTACACAGCACATACCCATGGTGTGGGTGGTAGTTATTATACAGCACATAACCATGGTGTGGGTGGTAGTTATTATACACCACATAACCATGGTGTGGGTGGTGGTTATTATACACCACATAACCATGGTGTGGGGGGTAGTTATTATACAGCACATAACCGTGGTGTGTGTGGTAATTATACAGCACGTAACCATGGTGTGCGTGATAGCTATTATACAGCACATAACCATGGTGTGGGTGGTAGTTATTATACAGCACATAACCATGGTGTGGGTGGTAGTTATTATACACCACATAACCATGGTGTGGGTGGTAGTTATTATACACCACATAACCATGGTGTGGGTGGTAGTTATTATACACCACATAACCATGGTGTGGGTGGTAGTTATTATACACCACATTACTATGATGTGGTTGGTAGTTATTATACTCTACATAACCATGGTGTGGGTGGTAGTTATTATACACCACATAACCATGGTGTGGGTGGTAGTTATTATACAGCACATAACCATGGTGTGGTTGGTGGTTATTATACACAACATAACCATGGTGTGGGTGGTAGTTATTATACACCCCGGCTGATCAGGAACTGACTTTAGGTGCTTGTCCAGTGCCAGCTTGAAGACTGCCAGGGGTCTGTTGGTAATCCCCCTTATGTGTGCTGGGAGGCAGTTGAACAGTCTCGGGCCCCTGACACTTATTGTATGGTCTCTTAACGTGCTAGTGACACCCCTGCTTTTCATTGGGGGGATGGTGCATCGTCTGCCAAGTCTTTTGCTTTCGTAGTGAGTGATTTTCGTGTGCAAGTTCGGTACTAGTCCCTCTAGGATTTTCCAGGTGTATATAATCATGTATCTCTCCCTCCTGCGTTCCAGGGAGTACAGGTTTAGGAACCTCAAGCGCTCCCAGTAATTGAGGTGTTTTATCTCCGTTATGCGTGCCGTGAAAGTTCTCTGTACATTTTGTATGTCGGCAATTTCACCTGCCTTGAAAGGTGCTGTTAGTGTGCAGCAATATTCCAGCCTAGATAGAACAAGTGCCCTGAAGAGTGTCAACATGGGCTTGGCCTCCCTAGTTTTGAAGGTTCTCATTATCCATCCTGTCATTTTTCTAGCAGATGCGATTGATACAATGTTATGGTCCTTGAAGGTGAGATCCTCCGACATGATCACTCCCAGGACTTTGACGTTGGTGTTTCGCTCTATTTTGTGGCCAGAATTTGTTTTGTACTCTGATGAAGATTTAATTTCCTCATGTTTACCATATCTGAGTAATTGAAATTTCTCATCGTTGAACTTCATATTGTTTTCTGCAGCCCACTGAAAGATTTGGTTGATGTCTGCCTGGAGCCTTGCAGTGTCTGCAATCGAAGACACTGTCATGCAGATTCGGGTGTCATCTGCAATGGAAGACACGGTGCTGTGGCTGACATCCTTGTCTATGTCGGATATCAGGATGAGGAACAAGATGGGAGCGAGTTCTGTGCCTCGTGGAACAGAGCTTTTCACCGTAGCTGCCTCGGACTTTACTCTGTTGACGACTACTCTCTGTGTTCTGTTATTGAGGAAATTAT
>NW_027200189.1:0-23297 GCF_038502225.1 Cherax quadricarinatus | reverse complement strand
ATGAATCCGTGTTGGTTGGCATTTATACTCTTGTTCCGTTCCAGGTGCTCCACCACTCTCCTCCTAACAATCTTCTCCATAACTTTCCATACTATACACGTCAATGACACAGGTCTATAGTTTAGTGCCTCTTTTCTGTCTCCTTTTTTAAAAATGAGAACTACATTTGCCGTCTTCCATACCTCAGGTAGTTGCCCAGTTTCCAGGGACGTGTTGAAGATTGTGGTAAGTGGCACGCACAACATATCTGCTCCCTCTCTAAGGACCCACGGGGAGATGTTGTCCGGTCCCATTGCCTTTGAAGTATCGATGTCCCTTAGCAGTTTCTTCACCTCCTCCTCATCTGTATGTATGTCGTCCAACACTTGTTGGTGTATTCCTTGCTGGTGTCCCCATCTGATCTGTCCCCCCAGAGTCCTTCCTGTCTCTACTGTAAATACTTCCTTAAATCTCGTGTTGAGCTCCTCACATACCTCTTGATCGTTTCTTGTGAGTTCTCCACCTTCTTACCTCAGCCTTATCACCTGGTCCTTGACTGTTGTCTTCCTCCTAATGTGGCTATACAGTAGTTTCGGGTCAGATTTGACTTTCGATGCTATGTCGTTTTCATACTGTCGCTGGGCCTCCCTCCTTATCTGTGCATACTCTATTCTGGCTCTTCTACTAATCTCCTTGTTTTCCTGGGTCCTATGCCTCCTGTACCTTTTCCATTCTCTGTTGCACTTAGTTTTTGCCTCCCTACACCTTCGGGTAAACCAAGGACTCGTTTTGGTCTTCCTATTATTTCTGTTTCCCTTGGGAACAAACCTTTCCTCTGCCTCCTTGCACTTTGTTGCCACATATTCCATCATCTCGTTTACTGATTTTCCTACCATTTCTCTGTCCCACTGAACCTCCTGCAGGAAGTTTCTCATACCTGTGTAGTCCCCCCTTTTATAGTTTGGCCTGTCCCCTTCAGTTCCTGTTACCTTCTCCACTTGTAACTCTACTATATAATCAAAACTCAGAACCACGTGATCGCTAGCTCCAAGGGGCCTCTCGTAAGTCATGTCCTCAATGTCTGAACTGCTCAGGGTGAACACAAGATCCAGTCTTGCTGGCTCATCCTCCCCTCTCTCTCTGGTTGTGTCCCTGACATGTTGATGCATGAGGTTTTCAAGTACCACATCCATCATCTTGGCTCTCCATGTTTTGGGACCCCCATGTGGCTCCAGGTTTTCCCAGTCGATCTCCCTGTGGTTGAAATCGCCCATTACCAGTAACTTTGCTCTGCTCGAGTGAGCTCTTCTTGCCACCTCAGCCAGTGTGTCCACCATCACCCTGTTGTTTTCTTCATACTCCTCTCTTGGCCTCCTGCAGTTGTGTGGTGGGTTATACATCACTCCAATGACTACTTTATGTTCTCCGGACTGAATTGTACCTACAATGTAGCCTCTTTCTCCAATCATGTCCATGCCTTCCATTTCCTCAAATCCCCATCGGTGTTTTATGAGCAGTGCAACCCCTCCTCCCCCTCTACTCCTATCTTTCCTCAGGATCTGATATCCCGTTGGGAAGATTGCGTCTGTTATTGTCTCAGCGAGTTTTCTTTCTGTGACTGCTATGATGTCTGGGGATTTTTCACTGATTCTTTCATTCCACTCCTCATGTTTATTCGTTATTCCATCCGTGTTTGTGTACCAAACTTTCAGTTTCTTTTCTATCATTGTGGTCATGCAAGAATATTGGGGTTGGGGGAGCGAGAGCCTTGGTGGGGGCCTATATGGGGCTGTGGTGTAGGTGGGGTTTGTGATGATGGGGGTGGGGTCAGAATGCCCATAAGGGACAGCTGTTGGGGTGAGGTTTGTGATATGGGGGTTGGTGGCAGAGGGAACAGTGAGTGGGTTGTAGTATAGGTTGCTCAGTTGCATTGGGAATGTCGCGGTTGGAGTCTTTTGGTGGGAGATTCTGTGGGGTGTATTTGCCCTTCCTCCTGTGTGTGGGTCCTGCTCATCTTCGTCATTGCCTCTCGTTCCTCCTTGCGTCTCTGTACCCTCTCTTTCAGTGTAGTCCTTTCTTCTTGTGTTCTGTCGCGGTCGAGATATACTCTCTGGTACCCCTGTTTGTCCCTCAGTCTTGCTTTCTCTTGCAGAATCCTGGTTCGAACTGATTCTTCCTTGAAAGTTACTCTGACAGGCCGTATCCTTCCACTCGCAAACCACCCAATTCTCTGAAAATTTGTCACCTGGGTCATATTGCCCTCACCTATTGTTTTCATGATGCCTTCAATCATTTTTTTCTCCTCCTGTTTTATTTCTTCAAAGTTGTCCCCCTTGGCTTCTTGGAGCCCGTACACAAAAACTGACCTCGCCCTTTCCTCCTCCCACTGAGTCTCCATCTGCTTCCTCTGAGGCATTTTATTTCCTTCCATTGACATGTTCTTGCCTTCAGTCCCTGTCATATCTGAAACTTCTATTCTCAGTGAACTGTCTTTCATGACCAGCTGTCCCTTGCTACTGCAGTTGGCTGTTAGAATCTCTGCATATAGCATACCTTCATTGTCTTCGGACCTGTCATTTGATCTTAGTGTGCTCCTCGTCTTTTCCCTGGCCCCACGTGGGTCTGATAGGGCCTTCGCGTACGGCATGTCTCCGTTGTTGCTTACTGTCCCCTTGTCTGCGCCTGACATTGAATTTCCTGATGTCACATCTGAATTGTCATTTGTCTCTCTAATCTGTTTCAGGCTTTGCAGTTTCTCTTCTAAGCACTGTATCCTAGCTTCTGCTGCTAAGACCTGTACTTTCCACTTCCTGCACTCTTCAGCTATCCGCTCCTCCATTTTCTTACCAAGCTCTACTATCTTCCTTCCCCACTCTTCCTCCCTTTTTTGGAGCTCTAACTCCCAGTCTTTCCTCCCTGGTTCGTCTACCAGATCTCTGGTTTTCCGTCCTCTAGGGCCACCCATTTTTTTTTTTATTACCACAGACAGAAGGCTAGAGGAGGGAGAGGGGGAGAGAGAAAGGGTAGAAAGAGGGAGAGAGAGGAGAGAGAAAGGGTAGAAAGAGGGAATGAGAGGAGAGAGTATGGGGGTGAGGGATAAGACTAAGGGGGAGAGAGAGAGAAATGTGAGGGGGAGAGAAAGGGTAGAGAGAGGGAGAAAGAGAGGGAGAGAGAGAGAGAGAGAGAGAGAGAGAGAAAGGAGGGTGAGGGAAAAGGCTATGAGGGGTAGAAATATAGAAAAAGGGAGATGGAGAGAGAAGCCTATAGAGAGAGCAGGGTGAGTGATAGGGTTATGGGAGTGAGGGAGAGAGAGAGAGAGTAGGGGGAAGGGGAGGGTAAAAGGCTATGAGAGAGAGAAACGCGAGGGAGGGGGATAGAGAAAGATAGGAGAGAAGAGGGAGTGAAGGCAAGAGCGGGGGAGGGGAAAGGTCTGTGGGGGAGGGAAAGGTGTGTGGGGGGGTGAGGGGATGCGGTCAAATTCCAAGGATCAACTGTGTGAATGAGTGGGTGTGTACTCACCTAGTTGTGGTTTCAGGGGTCGAGACTCAGCTCCTGGCCCCGAGTGTGTATGTGTGTGCGTGCGTGTGTGTGTGTGAGCACGTCAGTTGTTTATATGTCCCAGAAATACATTTCACCTCTGTGTATCCGTAATACTAATAAGATACCATTAACACAGAGTAATTCTAATACTTATAATACTAGCGTGTGTTAACGAGTCTTTCTTTCACCCAGTTATGTACTACCTTTTACTACATGTGTACCCAATACTTGCTTCTCAGATTGTACTGTCTTTGTGTCCTAAAACATTATCTCTCGAAACTGTTGTCAGGGCTGTAGTCCCATTTGCTCCGACTTAATCCTCCTGCCTATTCCTTGCTCCTACAAATTTTATCTTCCTACTACTGCTAGGTGTTGTGTGTATGATAATCGCTCTGGAGCAGGGTTTGTGATAGCCAGCTACCAGTGATCGTAGGGCTGGCTCAACCACTCAAAACTTCCCGCCTACCACAAACAGGTGATTTGTACGTTACAACTCAGAGGGGACGTCCATCCAGATGCCTGATGTACGATGCTCGCTGTACGATGCTCGCTGTACGATGACTCGTGCACCTCGCCCTTCCGTCTCTGACTTCTTCAGCTATTCTATTCTCATTGCCCTTTTGAGTCCTCATTTACCACACTTATCATTTGTATATTGCTACTTTTATAATTTACACTTCACTTTTGGTAAATACACTTCTTATTTGTGATGACACCCAACCTGTTATGGCGGCGCTACTTCCTCAGGCCTACTGCTGCCACCTTCTCTGCTTATATATATTTATGTATATGTATGTATATATACATATATCCCCTTTCTGGCTAGCTTGTTCACGCTGGCTGTGTGCTACATCACAGTTTCTCGTTAGCCAACCTCTCTTAATTCTATTTGATCTTTTCTCTTTAGTCACTCGCTTTGTACTTTGTATATTTGTAACAGTGTGGCAACAAGTGCCAACTAGGCCTCAACGAACTGGCACTTTGAAATTTTGTTGTATAATTTCAGGCTTTCTCTCGCCTTTACTTTATTTTTTTTGCTAATACTTTGGTTATCACTTGTAGGGTTGTTCACTGACGTTGTCACTAACACTGGTTGTTTCTAGCTGCTCAAGCACGCCCTAAAAGCACTAAGATTCCCGGAGCTTGGCGCTTGTGACCCACTACACTACGTGTGTGTGTGTGTGTGTGTGTGTGTGTGTGTGTGTGTGTGTGTGTGTGTGTGTGTGTGTGTGTGTGTGTCTGTGTGTGTGTGTGTGTATGTATGTATCTGTGTGTGTGTGTGTGTGCATGTGTATGTATATATGTATGTATCTGTGTGTGTGTGTGTGTACAGAGTTTTAACATAGTATGTTAATAAAGCTGTGTTTACAGTGACACCTGGTCTACATAATGGCTTTCTTTGTATATATTGTCTTTTGACCAAAGTACAGTGACATCACACGTCTTTAAGACCACAGGTGACATCACAACATTATCTAAGACTCAGTTTTGGGGTAAATCATTACCGACCTTCTTGCATATTATAACTAAATTCAATTCTACCGCTATCAAAACATTACCTAAGATTAAATACATCTCTCACATATTTTTTTCCAAACCTTTTGCACCTAAGTGCGGTTTTCCTTTATATAATTATTATTATTATAAAAAAGAAGGGCTATACTGCTCCTTTATATAAGTGTTGTTAACTTATATATTTCAGTGTTTACACATGATCCACAGATTCATTTCCTTTTCTGTACTGACTCTCTTCTCTGTTATTCACATTTTCTTTCCCATCACTTCCACAATGATAATTCTGACATACACTTTACCTGGTCTGGTCAACAGTCTTATTCCATTTTGATTATTACATTCTTTAAATATTTTTAACCCTTTTCGTCTTATCCTTCTTATTGCCACATTTCTTTTATACTGATTGGATAACTGTGCTGACAGCAGAGTCAGCCAGGCTGACAGCAGAGTCAGCCAGGCTGACAGCAGAGTCAGCCAGGCTGACAGCAGAGTCAGCCAGGTTGACAGCAGAGTCAGCCAGGCTGACAGCAGAGTCAGCCAGGCTGACAGCTGCACCACAGAACTGTGGTCTTTTTTATTGTGAATTATTATGTAGACTATAAAAGTTTTTTTCTGATATTTACTTTTCACTTTCATCTACACATACACATCACTACAAACACCATGCTACCAACACACATATATACATACATGTGTACACGTTCTCACACACATATCTGCACTCTCCCACAACATTGTTTTAAGAGAAATAAGAAAATTCCTGATTATATAATTTCAATTTTCTTAAGAAATTGGAATGAGGGTTACAATATTTTGATGAAATATTTTGGGAAAATATGTAAATAGGTGAAGAAGTGAGTAACTTGAGAGACTTGTGGGTAAGACTAAGAAGACATTCATTCATTCATTCATTAATAACATAAAAAAACATTCACCACCACAAATACAAAATAAAAACTTTCGGTGATGAAAATAAAAACTGTCAACTTGGATGATTCGATCTCTTGACAATAAGAATTTTGGTGGTGGCTGCCACAACCTGGCCAGTACGACGCCACAACCTGGCCAGTACGACGCCACAACCTGGCCAGTACGACGCCACAACCTGGCCAGTACGACGCCACAACCTGGCCAGTACGACGCCACAACCTGGCCAGTACGACGCCACAACATGGCCAGTACGACGCCACAACCTGGCCAGTACGACGCCACAACCTGGCCAGACGCCACAACCTGGCCAGTACGACGCCACAACCTGGCCAGTACGACGCCACAACCTGGCCAGTACGACGCCACAACCTGGCCAGTACGACGCCACAACCTGGCCAGTACGACGCCACAACCTGGCCAGTACGACGCCACAACCTGGCCAGTACGACGCCACAACCTGGCCAGTACGACGCCACAACCTGGCCAGTACGACGCCACAACCTGGCCAGTACGACGCCACAACCTGGCCAGTACGACGCCACAACCTGGCCAGTACGACGCCACAACCTGGCCAGTACGACGCCACAACCTGGCCAGTACGACTGTGTTAATGTCTCCCATACTGCTGTTATGTACTGTGATGTATTAATGTTAACATATATTATACACTGAACGTTGTGGCGATTTCGCCCACTTTGAGCCCTATTTTCTGCTAATTCCATTGTTCCAGTCGACCAAACTCAGCTATTTCTTTAGAACTCCGTTTTTTTCTATCGACTGAGTACAAAAAACTGCCCATTTACCAATTTCAACTTCCCAGTAATGTTGCAGAGATATATTACACACTGAATGTTGTGGTGCTCTATGTTGCAGAGATATATTGCACACTGAATGTTGTGGTGCTCTATGTTGCAGAGATATATTGCACACTGAATGTTGTGGTGCTCTATGTTGCAGAGATATATTACACACTGAATGTTGTGGTGCTCTATGTTGCAGAGATATATTGCACACTGAATGTTGTGGTGCACTATGTTGCAGAGATATATGGCACGAAGTCAGTAAGTAATGAAAAAGACAAAACTGTAGAAGGTAACTATTGAATGAAGAAGTTTGTTTCACAGGTGAAAATTCCTATCTGTTGTTATGTGTTTTTTCACCACCATCGTTGTGTTGTGATATGTATAAAGTCTGTCTGATACACCAGAGCTAATAACACTGTATGTAACCTGTTTGATAAATGCCTGATAGAAGAATTATTGGTAAGATTATTTTCTTATGATTCTGTTGGTAGGATAAAAATTTTAAAGACTGAATGATATTGTAAAAATACTACTGGAAGAACTGTTACCAGAAGACTATTGGTAGAAGACCTCTGGTAGGTTTCTGCTGGAAATAGAGTGCTGGCAGGACTTTGTTGGTAAAGATTTAAGGCAGCGGTTCGTTTGTTACGTATAAGATGAATCAAGTCAGTTGGTATTATACGTCTGCGTGATGGTGGTGTCTCCACCATTACGCAGACCATTTCTGTTCCCTTCTGGTCGGAAAGACTTTTATCTCTGTCACATCGCAGATATAATCGGTGCAGATGCGAACACAGTAGAGGGTGACCATTGTCATTCCACGACTGTGTCCTCTTTCGTCCGCAGAAAAACAGTACTTGAGGAATAGAAACCTCACAAACTTCGAATACAACAATCAATACATTCCAAGAAGTAAGGAATAGCACCAAGCCCAGCAGCTTGACACCAACTGCTAATAAAATGCTGACCAATAGAAAATTCACTGCGCTGGATAAACTAGAGTTGGAAGGTCGTGATATTGTTCCACAGAGGAAACCAAAATTAAACAACGCAGAATGATATTATTTCCTGGAATGATTGATGTTATTTGATGTGGGGATATGTGTGGACACGTTTAGCAACAAATAATATTGAGAGGAAGCCCAAACGATGATTTTAAAAAATCAAGTGAAACATTTTTATAGCCGAGTGTGTGATGGACTGTATAGCATAATACAGAAATTTTTCAAAAAATAATAAATAAAAAAACTATTTACATACTTTCATTTATTAATTTATTTTCTATTAATTTATTTCTTGTAACATCAGTTGGTGACGACAAGTTTGGAAGTTCACTGTAGCATCAGACACTGTACAAAATCAGATCAGTTATAAACAACCTGATTATAACATATGATGAACATTATGTTATAAGTATTAGGAAAAGATAAAAATTAAAAGTAGGAACTGGTTAAGAGAGTTACTTTATTTCTAGTTATATAGTTTTATTTTCTTTATTTTGAGATACTGGAACACAGCAGAGCTCACCTATTCGTATTTGATAGTTGTCTTGTGTTCCAGCATCCTACGTGGAAACTGACACCAGGTCTTGTGTTCCAGCATCCTACGTGGAAACTGACGCCAGATCTTTGTGTTCCAGCATCCTACGTGGAAACTGACGCCAGGTCTTGTTTTCCAGCATCCTACGTGGAAAGTGATGACAGGTCTTGTTTTCCAGCATCCTACGTGGAAAGTGATGACAGGTCTTGTTTTCCAGCATCCTACGTGGAAAGTGATGACAGGTCTTGTTTTCCAGCATCCTACATGGAAAGTGACGCAAGCTCTTGAATTCCAGCATCCTACCGGGAAACTGACGCCAGGTCTTGTGTTCCAGCATCCTACATGGAAACTGACGCCAGGTCTGCATTCCAGCATCCTACTTGGAAACTGACGCCAGGTCTTGTGTTCCAGCATCCTACTTGGAAACTAACGCCAGGTCTTATGTTCCAGCATCCTACGTGGAAGCTGATGCCAGGTCTTGTGTTCCAGCATCCTACGTGGAAACTGATGCCAGATCTTGTGTTCCAGCATCCTAAGTGGAAACTGACGCCAGGTCTTGTGTTCCAGCATCCTACGTGGAAACTGACGCCAGATATTGTGTTCCAGCATCCTACGTGGAAACTGACGCCAGATCTTGTGTTCCAGCAAAACTGACGCCAGGTCTTGTGTTCCAGCATCCTACGTGGAAACTGACGCCAGATCTTGTGTTCCAGCATCCTGCGTGGGAACTGATGCCAGGTCTTGTGTTCTAGCATCCTACTTGGAAACTGACGCCAGGTCTTGTGTTCCAGCATCTTACGTGGAAACTGACACCAAGTCTTGTGTTCCAGCATCGTACGTGGAGAGTAACACCAGGTTTTGTGTTCCAGCATCATACGTGGAAACTGACGCCAGATCTTGTGTTCCAGCATCCTACGTGGAAACTGACGCCAGGTCTTGTGTTCCAGCATCCTACGTGGAAACTGGCGCCACATCTTGTGTTCCAGCATCCTACGTGGAAACTGACGCCAGATCTTGTGTTCCAGCATCGTACGTGGAAACTGACGCCAGGTCTTGTGTTCCAGCATCCTACTTGGAAACTGACGCCAGGTCTTGTGTTCCAGCATCCTACTTGGAAACTGACACCAGGTCTTGTGTTCCAGCAACACTCACTACACAATATTACACACTGCAACACACACAACACTCACTACACAATATTACACACTGCAACACACACAACACTCACTACACAATATTACACACTGCAACACACACAACACTCACTACACAATATTACACACTGCAACACACACAACACTCACTACACAATATTACACACTGCAACACACACAACACTCACTACACAATATTACACACTACAACACACACAACACTCACTACACAATATTACACACTGCAACACACACAACCCATCAATACCTCACACAACACAAAAATGATCACATTCGTGACGTTTATAACGTTGAAGTAACGTGAGTCAACAACTTGTTCTTCAACCACAACTTCACCTGTAAAGTGTTACGTCATATTAGTGACGTAACACTTTAGTTAGTGTTAACGAGATTTTTGTCTGGTACACACCTGACGCTATTTTATATACTAATATTTCGAAAGTTTATATTAGGAATAGTAAAGTATTTAAATATATAGTTGAAAATGAAGAGTATTTCGTTGATCACTGTTGTGATTACCATAGTGAAGCCTGACTGGCACCTCTGACACACTGAAGCCTGACTGGCACCTCTGACACACTGAAGCCTGACTCGCACCTCTGACACACTGAAGCCTGACTGGCACCTCTGACACACTGAAGCCTGACTGGCACCTCTGACACACTGAAGCCTGACTGGCACCTCTGACACACTGAAGCCTGACTGGCACCTCTGACACACTGAAGCCTGACTGGCACCTTTGACACACTGAAGCCTGACTGGCACCTCTGACACACTGAAGCCTGACTGGCACCTTTGACAAACTGAAGCCTGACTGGCACCTTTGACACACTGAAGCCTGACTGGCACCTCTGACACACTGAAGCCTGACTGGCACCTCTGACACACTGACTGGCACCTCTGACACACTGAAGCCTGACTGGCACCTCTGACACACTGAAGCCTGACTGGCACCTCTGACACACTGAAGCCTGACTGGCACCTCTGACACACTGAAGCCTGACTGGCACCTCTGACACACTGAAGCCTGACTGGCACCTCTGACACACTGAAGCCTGACTGGCACCTCTGACACACTGAAGCCTGACTGGCACCTCTGACACACTGAAGCCTGACTGGCACCTCTGACACACTGAAGCCTGACTGGCACCTCTGACACACTGAAGCCTGACTGGCACCTCTGACACACTGAAGCCTGACTGGCACCTCTGACACACTGACTGACCACCTCTGACACACTGAAGCCTGACTGGCACCTCTGACACACTGAAGCCTGACTGGCACCTCTGACACACTGAAGCCTGACTGGCACCTCTGACACACTGAAGCCTGACTGGCACCTCTGACACACTGAAGCCTGACTGGCACCTCTGACACACTGAAGCCTGACTGGCACCTCTGACACACTGAAGCCTGACTGGCACCTCTGACACACTGAAGCCTGACTGGCACCTCCTGACTGGCACCTCTGACACACTGAAGCCTGACTGGCACCTCTGACACACTGAAGCCTGACTGGCACCTCTGACACACTGAAGACACACTGAAGCCTCACTGGCACCTCTGACACACTGAAGCCTGACTGGCACCTCTGACACACTGAAGCCTGACTGGCACCTCTGACACACTGAAGCCTGACTGGCACCTCTGACACACTGAAGCCTGACTGGCACCTCTGACACACTGAAGCCTGACTGGCACCTCTGACACACTGAAGCTGACACTGGCACTGAACACTGCCTGACTGGCACCTCTGACACACTGAAGCCTGACTGGCACCTCTGACACACTGAAGCCTGACTGGCACCTCTGACACACTGAAGCCTGACTGGCACCTCTGACACACTGAAGCCTGACTGGCACCTCTGACACACTGAAGCCTGACTGGCACCTCTGACACACTGAAGCCTGACTGGCACCTCTGACACACTGAAGCCTGACTGGCACCTCTGACACACTGAAGCCTGACTGGCACCTCTGACACACTGAAGCCTGACTGGCACCTCTGACACACTGAAGCCTGACTGGCACCTCTGACACACTGAAGCCTGACTGGCACCTCTGACACACTGAAGCCTGACTGGCACCCCTGACACACTGAAGCCTGACTGGCACCTCTGACACACCTCACACACCTTCATGTCAGATTGTCACTCACGACTTACTGGACGCCCACACCAGTCGTAGTAAAAGTTCAGCCCATAACTTTGTTGTTTCAATAAGATATTCCTAATATTTTCTATCTGCAATGTTTTATTGAAAAATATATAACATTAATTTAAAAAAAAAGCAATAGAACTCGTGATCAGTGTAGTCATCAGCAATTTCTTTCGTTAAAAAAGGAAGAGTTAGACTTCCTCATGAGTTCGACCTGGTGATCTTGACGACGCCAGCGGTCGACCTCACTGCCAGGCTATGAATCTTCCTGGTTAATGACGGCTTTAAAGTCTATTTAAACCTTCATGACAAGTGGTGTTCAGTAAGTTGATCCATGACGCCAGTAAACATCTAAGATACTACACAGGTATCATTGAAATGCGACTTTCTAGCGGGATTCACCAAACTATGTCAGCTATCTGTCTCTCAGCTATCTGTCTCTCAGTTATCTGTCTCTCAGCTATCTGTCTCTCAGCTATCTGTCTCTCAGCTATCTGTCTCTCAGCTATCTGTCTCTCAGCTATCTGTCTCTCAGCTATCTGTCTCTCAGCTATCTGTCTCTCAGCTATCTGTCTCTCAGCTATCTGTCTCTCAGATATCTGTCTCTCAGCTATCTGTCTCTCAGCTATCTGTCTCTCAGTTATCTGTCTCTCAGCTATCTGTCTCTCAGCTATCTGTCTCTCAGATATCTGTCTCTCAGATATCTGTCTCTCAGCTATCTGTCTCTCAGCTATCTGTCTCTCAGTTATCTGTCTCTCAGCTATCTGTCTCTCAGATATCTGTCTCTAAGATATCTGTCTCTCAGCTATCTGTCTCTCAGCTATCTGTCTCTCAGCTATCTGTCTCTCAGATATCTGTCTCTCAGCTATCTGTCTCTCAGCTATCTGTCTCTCAGTTATCTATCTCTCAACTATCTGTGTCTCAGCTATCTGTCTCTCAGCTATCTGTCTCTCAGCTATCTGTCTCTCAGCTATCTGTCTCTCAGCTATCTGTCTCTCAGCTATCTGTCTCTCAGCTATCTGTCTCTCAGCTGTCTCTCGGCTATCTGTCTCTCAGCTATCTGTCTCTCAGCTATCTGTCTCTCAGCTATCTGTCTCTCGGCTATCTGTCTCTCGGCTATCTGTCTCTCAGCTATCTCTCAGTATCTCTCTCAGCTATCTGTCTCTCAGATATCTGTCTCTCAGGCTATCTGTCTCTCAGGTCTCTATCTGTCTCTCAGCTATCTGTCTCTCAGCTATCTGTCTCTCAGCTATCTGTCTCTCAGCTATCTGTCTCTCAGCTATCTGTCTCTCAGCTATCTGTCTCTCAGCTATCTGTCTCTCAGCTATCTGTCTCTCAGCTATCTGTCTCTCAGCTATCTGTCTCTCAGCTATCTGTCTCTCAGCTATCTGTCTCTCAGCTATCTGTCTCTCAGATATCTGTCTCTCAGCTATCTGTCTCTCAGCTATCTGTCTCTCAGCTATCTGTCTCTCGGCTATCTGTCTCTCAGCTATCTGTCTCTCAGCTATCTGTCTCTCAGATATCTGTCTCTCAGCTATCTGTCTCTCGGCTATCTGTCTCTCAGCTATCTGTCTCTCAGCTATTTGTCTCTCAGCTGTCTCTCGGCTATCTGTCTCTCAGCTATCTGTCTCTCAGCTATCTGTCTCTCAGCTATCTGTCTCTCAGCTATCTGTCTCTCAGCTATCTGTCTCTCAGCTATCTGTCTCTCAGCTATCTGTCTCTCAGCTATCTGTCTCTCAGCTATCTGTCTCTCAGCTATCTGTCTCTCAGCTATCTGTCTCTCAGCTATCTGTCTCTCAGCTATCTGTCTCTCAGCTATCTGTCTCTCAGCTATCTGTCTCTCAGCTATCTGTCTCTCAGCTATCTGTCTCTCAGCTATCTGTCTCTCAGTTATCTGTCTCTCAGCTATCTGTCTCTCAGCTATCTGTCTCTCAGCTATCTGTCTCTCAGCTATCTGTCTCTCAGCTATCTGTCTCTCAGCTATCTGTCTCTCAGCTATCTGTCTCTCAGCTATCTGTCTCTCAGCTATCTGTCTCTCAGCTATCTGTCTCTCAGCTATCTGTCTCTCAGCTATCTGTCTCTCAGCTATCTGTCTCTCAGCTATCTGTCTCTCAGCTATCTGTCTCTCGGCTATCTGTCTCTCAGCTATCTGTCTCTCAGTTATCTGTCTCTCAGCTATCTGTCTCTCAGCTATCTGTCTCTCAGCTATCTGTCTCTCAGCTATCTGTCTCTCAGCTATCTGTCTCTCAGCTATCTGTCTCTCAGCTATGTCTCTCAGCTATCTGTCTCTCAGCTATCTGTCTCTCAGCTATCTGTCTCTCAGCTATCTGTCTCTCAGCTATCTGTCTCTCAGCTATCTGTCTCTCAGCTATCTGTCTCTCAGCTATCTGTCTCTCAGCTATCTGTCTCTCAGCTATCTGTCTCTCAGCTATCTGTCTCTCAGCTATCTGTCTCTCAGCTATCTGTCTCTCAGCTATCTGTCTCTCAGCTATCTGTCTCTCAGCTATCTGTCTCTCAGCTATCTGTCTCTCAGCTATCTGTCTCTCAGCTATCTGTCTCTCAGCTATCTGTCTCTCAGCTGTCTGTCTCTGTCTCAACAATCTGTTTCACTATTTACTAATCTTTTACGTCAATACTTTTCTTCAGTCATGGTCTTCAGAGGCGAGTTACTCCAGTGTTATTAATATTTTTATGTTTTTCTCACCATTGTTAACATATAATGTATAACAGTGGTCATCTTGGTGTGACCCACAAGTGCCAGACTTGTGTGGCTGCCAGTGGTCATCTTGGTGTGACCTCACAAGTGCCAGACTTGTGTGACTGCCAGTGGTCAGCTTGGTGTGACCCACAAGTGCCAGACTTGTGTGGCTGCCAGTGGTCATCTTGGTGTGACCTCACAAGTGCCAGACGTGTGTGGCTGCCAGTGGTCAGCTTGGTGTGACCTCACAAGTGCCAGACGTGTGTGGCTGCCAGTGGTCAGCTTGGTGTGACCCACAAGTGCCAGACGTGTGTGGCTGCCAGTGGTCAGCTTGGTGTGACCCACAAGTGCCAGACTTGTGTGGCTGCCAGTGGTCAGCTTGGTGTGACCTCACAAGTGCCAGACGTGTGTGGCTGCCAGTGGTCAGCTTGGTGTGACCTCACAAGTGCCAGACGTGTGTGGCTGCCAGTGGTCAGCCCACAAGTGCCAGACGTGTGTGAGTGGTCAGCTTGGTGTGACCCACAAGTGCCAGACGTGTGTGGCTGCCAGTGGTCAGCTTGGTGTGACCCACAAGTGCCAGACTTGTGTGGCTGCCAGTGGTCAGCTTGGTGTGACCCACAAGTGCCAGACGTGTGTGGCTGCCAGTGGTCAGCTTGGTGTGACCCACAAGTGCCAGACTTGTGTGGCTGCCAGTGGTCAGCTTGGTGTGACCCACAAGTGCCAGACGTGTGTGGCTGCCAGTGGTCATCTTGGTGTGACCCACAAGTGCCAGACTTGTGTGGCTGCCAGTGGTCAGCTTGGTGTGACCCACAAGTGCCAGACGTGTGTGGCTGCCAGTGGTCAGCTTGGTGTGACCTCACAAGTGCCAGACGTGTGTGGCTGCCAGTGGTCAGCTTGGTGTGACCTCACAAGTGCCAGACTTGTGTGGCTGCCAGTGGTCAGCTTGGTGTGACCCACAAGTGCCAGACTTGTGTGGCTGCCAGTGGTCAGCTTGGTGTGACCTCACAAGTGCCAGACTTGTGTGGCTGCCAGTGGTCAGCTTGGTGTGACCTCACAAGTGCCAGACTTGTGTGGCTGCCAGTGGTCATCTTGGTGTGACCTCACAAGTGCCAGACTTGTGTGGCTGCCAGTGGTCAGCTTGGTGTGACCTCACAAGTTGGTGTGACCCCACAAGTGCAGACAGTGGTCAGCTTGGTGTGACCAGACATGTGTGGCTGCCAGTGGTCAGCTTGGTGTGACCTGCACAAGTGTGACCACAAGTGTCAGAGGTGTGTGGCTGCCAGTGGTCACCTTGGTGTGACCCACAAGTGCCAGACTTGTGTGGCTGCCAGTGGTCTGCCAGTGGTCATCTTGGTGTGACCTCACAAGTGCCAGACTTGTGTGACTGCCAGTGGTCAGCTTGGTGTGACCCACAAGTGCCAGACTTGTGTGGCTGCCAGTGGTCAGCTTGGTGTGACCCACAAGTGCCAGACTTGTGTGGCTGCCAGTGGTCAGCTTGGTGTGACCCACAAGTGCCAGACTTGTGTGGCTGCCAGTGGTCAGCTTGGTGTGACCCACAAGTGCCAGACGTGTGTGACTGCCAGTGGTCAGCTTGGTGTGACCTCACAAGTGCCAGACGTGTGTGGCTGCCAGTGGTCAGCTTGGTGTGACCCACAAGTGCCAGACTTGTGTGGCTGCCAGTGGTCAGCTTGGTGTGACCTCACAAGTGCCAGACTTGTGTGGCTGCCAGTGGTCAGCTTGGTGTGACCTCACAAGTGCCAGACTTGTGTGGCTGCCAGTGGTCAGCTTGGTGTGACCCACAAGTGCCAGACTTGTGTGGCTGCCAGTGGTCAGCTTGGTGTGACCCACAAGTGCCAGACTTGTGTGGCTGCCAGTGGTCAGCTTGGTGTGACCTCACAAGTGCCAGACGTGTGTGGCTGCCAGTGGTCAGCTTGGTGTGACCTCACAAGTGCCAGACTTGTGTGGCTGCCAGTGGTCAGCTTGGTGTGACCTCACAAGTGCCAGACGTGTGTGGCTGCCAGTGGTCAGCTTGGTGTGACCTCACAAGTGCCAGACTTGTGTGGCTGCCAGTGGTCAGCTTGGTGTGACCTCACAAGTGCCAGACGTGTGTGGCTGCCAGTGGTCAGCTTGGTGTGACCCACAAGTGCCAGACTTGTGTGGCTGCCAGTGGTCAGCTTGGTGTGACCTCACAAGTGCCAGACTTGTGTGGCTGCCAGTGGTCAGCTTGGTGTGACCCACAAGTGCCAGACGTGTGTGGCTGCCAGTGGTCAGCATGGTGTGACCCACAAGTGCAGACAGTGGTCAGCTTGCCAGACGTGTGGGGCTGCCAGTGGTCAGCTTGGTGTGACCCACAAGTGCCAGACTTGTGTGGCTGCCAGTGGTCAGCTTGGTGTGACCCACAAGTGCCAGACGTGTGTGGCTGCCAGTGGTCAGCTTGGTGTGACCCACAAGTGCCAGACTTGTGTGGCTGCCAGTGGTCAGCTTGGTGTGACCTCACAAGTGCCAGACGTGTGTGGCTGCCAGTGGTCAGCTTGGTGTGACCCACAAGTGCCAGACTTGTGTGGCTGCCAGTGGTCAGCTTGGTGTGACCTCACAAGTGCCAGACGTGTGTGGCTGCCAGTGGTCAGCTTGGTGTGACCCACAAGTGCCAGACTTGTGTGGCTGCCAGTGGTCAGCTTGGTGTGACCTCACAAGTGCCAGACTTGTGTGGCTGCCAGTGGTCAGCTTGGTGGGACCCACAAGTGCCAGACTCACAAGTGGTCAGACCTCACAAGTGTGTGGCTGCCAGTGGTCATCTTGGTGTGACCCACAAGTGCCAGACTTGTGTGACTGCCAGTGGTCAGCTTGGTGTGACCTCACAAGTGCCAGACGTGTGTGGCTTCCAGTGGTCAGCTTGGTGTGACCTTGGTGTGACACAAGTGCCAGACTTGTGTGGCTGCCAGTGGTCAGCTTGGTGTGACCTCACAAGTGCCAGACGTGTGTGGCTGCCAGTGGTCAGCTTGGTGTGACCCACAAGTGCCAGACTTGTGTGGCTGCCAGTGGTCAGCTTGGTGTGACCCACAAGTGCCAGACTTGTGTGGCTGCCAGTGGTCAGCTTGGTGTGACCCACAAGTGCCAGACTTGTGTGGCTGCCAGTGGTCAGCTTGGTGTGACCCACAAGTGCCAGACTTGTGTGGCTGCCAGTGGTCAGCTTGGTGTGACCTCACAAGTGCCAGACGTGTGTGGCTGCCAGTGGTCCCTTCTGTCTTCACATCTCTCACTACTGTCTTCACATCTCTCACTACTGTCTTCACATCTCTCACTACTGTCTTCACATCTCTCAATACTGTCTTCCCATCTCTCACTACTGTCTTCACATCTCTCACTACTGTCTTCACATCTCTCACTACTGTCTTCACATCTCTCACTACTGTCTTCACATCTCTCACTACTGTCTTCACATCTCTCACTACTGTCTTCACATCTCTCACTACTGTCTTCACATCTCTCACTACTGTCTTCACATCTCTCACTACTGTCTTCACATCTCTCACTACTGTCTTCACATCTCTCACTACTGTCTTCACATCTCTCACTACTGTCTTCACATCTCTCACTACTGTCTTCACATCTCTCACTTCTCCCTTCACATCTCTCACTACTGTCTTCACATCTCTCACTACTGTCTTCACATCTCTCACTACTGTCTTCACATCTCTCACTACTGTCTTCACATCTCTCACTACTGTCTTCACATCTCTCACTACTGTCTTCACATCTCTCACTACTGTCTTCACATCTCTCACTACTGTCTTCACATCTCTCACTTCTCTCTCACTACTGTCTTCACATCTCTCACTACTGTCTTCACATCTCTCACTACTGTCTTCACATCTCTCACTACTGTCTTCACATCTCTCACTACTGTCTTCACATCTCTCACTACTGTCTTCACATCTCTCACTACTGTCTTCACATCTCTCACTACTGTCTTCACATCTCTCACTACTGTCTTCACATCTCTCACTACTGTCTTCACATCTCTCACTACTGTCTTCACATCTCTCACTACTGTCTTCACATCTCTCACTACTGTCTTCACATCTCTCACTACTGTCTTCACATCTCTCACTACTGTCTTCACATCTCTCACTACTGTCTTCACATCTCTCACTACTGTCTTCACATCTCTCACTACTGTCTTCACATCTCTCACTCAGGATATATTTAATAAAACATTGAACATTCACATTCTATATTTAACCTAAGATAGTAATATTAACATACATAATAATGAAGAGTTTCTTACCATATATGTGAGAACTTTCCTGGTTGTGACTTGAATATTACCAAGTGAACATACATTATCCACACACATTACTGTCTCCACTCAACCAACATGCATTTTACACAATCTATATATATATATATATATATATATATATATATATATATATATATATATATATATATATATCTATATATATATATATATATATATATATATATATATATATGCGTGTGTGTGTGCGTGTGTGTGTGCGTGTGTGTGTGTGTGTGTGTGTGTGTGTGTGTGTGTGTGTGTGTGTGTGTGTGTGTGTGTGTGTGTGTGTGTGTGTGTGTGTGCGTATAGAGTGGGAGAGAGAGAAGAAAGAGAGAGTATGTACTAGTGAATTTTAGCGTATTATGGAGAAAGAAGAGATAAATAACAAGAAAAAAAGACAACAGATAACAATTAATAACAGTTTCCATACATGAAAACGTGAAGGTTTACTCGTGGACAGTAATATGTACACCAAAAAAACGTTTAAAATACACTTAAACTGCTAAATAATCGAATAAATTAATTAATGTGGATGCAACATGAAATATAAATAGAACTCCGAGATTGTTACTAAGTGGCCAGAGCTTGGTGGGCGAACTGGGTGAGTGAGGTCTCTCGTCTAGGTAGTCTGCGGGTCAAGGCTGTCCAGGAGGATGTTACTGCTGGGCGCAGATTTCTGCGTGTCCTCCCCAGTAATAACATCTAACTGTTCTCGTTGTTCTCTTGGGTTGTTGTCCTCTCCTTCGGTTGTTGTCCTCTCCTTCGGTTGTTGTCCTCTCCTTCGGTTGTTGTCCTCTCCTTCGGTTGTTGTCCTCTCCTTCGGTTGTTGTCCTCTCCTTCGGTTGTTGTCCTCTCCTTCGGTTGTTGTCCTCTCCTTCGGTTGTTGTCCTCTCCTTCGGTTGTTGTCCTCTCCTTCGGTTGTTGTCCTCTCCTTCGGTTGTTGTCCTCTCCTTCGGTTGTTGTCCTCTCCTTCGGTTGTTGTCATTTCCTTCGGTTGTTGTCCTCTCCCTCGGTTGTTGTCCTCTCCTTGTGTTGTTGTCTTCTCGTTGTGTTGTTGTCCTGTCCTTCGGTTGTTGTCCTCTCCTTCGGTTGTTGTCCTCTCCTTCGCTTGTTGTCCTCTCCTTCGGTTGTAGTCCTCTCCTTCGGTTGTTGTCCTCTCTTTCGGTTGTTGTCCTCTCCTTCGGTTGTTGTCCTCTCCTTGTGTTGTCTGGTTCTTGTGTTGTTGTCTGGTCCTTGTGTTGTTGTCCTCTCCTTGTGTTGTTGTCCTCTCCTTGTGTTGTTGTCCTCTCCTTGTGTTGTCCTCTCCTTGTGTTGTTGTCCTCTCCTTGTGTTGTTGTCCTCTCGTGTTGTTGTCTGGTCCTTGTGTTGCTGACCTCAGGGTCAATGGTGAATATCAGAGGGGACAAGGATGGTCACCGGAAGCCATGGACCTCAGCGAGGCATTAATAACTTAATGATCTTTCCTTTCAGAACTTCCAGATCTTCGAAAACTTCAAGAACTTCGAGACCTTCAAGAACTTCAAGAACTTCGAGAATCTTCAAGAACTTCGAGAACTTCAAGAACTTCGAGACCCTGAAGAACTTCACCCTTCACCACCATTCCTTCACCCTCACTACCATTCCATCACCCTCACCACCACTCAATCACGCTCACCACCAATCCATCACCCTCACCACCAATCCATCACCCTCAACACCAGTCCATCACCCTCATCACCAGTCCATTACTCTCACCACCAGTCCATCACCCTCACCACCAGTCAATCACCCTCATCATCAGTCCATCACCCTCACCACCAGTCCATCACCCTCACCACCAGTCCACCCTCAAACACCAGTCCATCACCACCAGTCCATCACTCTCACCACCAGTCCATCACCCTCACCACCAGTCCACCCTCAAACACCAGTCCATCACCACCAGTCCATCACTCTCACCACCAGTCCATCACCCTCACCACCAGTTCATCTCACCACCAGTCCATCACCCTCACTACCAGTCCATCACCCTCACCACCAGTCCATCACCCCCACCAAGAGTTCATCACAGTCGTCAGTCGTTCGTCACAATAGTCAATCGTTCGTCACAAGCGTCAGTCGTTCGTCACAAGCGTCAGTCGTTTATAACAATCGTCAGTCGTTCATCACAATCGTCAGTCGTTCATCACAAGCGTCAGTCGTTCATCACAATCGTCAGGCGTTCATCACAAGCGTCAGTCGTTCATCACAATCACCAGTCGCTCATCACATCGTCAGTTGTTCGTCACAATCGTCAATATTTCGTCACAATCGTCAATCGTTCGTCACAAGCGTCAGTAGTTCATCACAATCGTCAGTTAATCATCACAATCGTCAGTCGCTCATCGAAATCGTCAATCGTTTGTCACAATCGTCAGTCGTTCATCACAATCGTCAGACGTTCATCACAATTGTCAGTCGTTCATCGCAATCGTCAGTCATTCATCGCAAGCGTGAGTCGTTCATGAAAATCGTCAGTCGTTCAACACAATAGTCAATCGTTCGTCACAATCGTCAGTCGTTCATCACAATCGTCAGTCATTCATCGCAAGCGTGAGTCGTTCATGAAAATCGTCAGTCGTTCAACACAATAGTCAATCGTTCGTCACAATCGTCAGTCGTTCATCACAAGCGTCAGTCGTTCACCACAATCGTCAATCGCTCATCACAATCGTCAGTCGTTCATCACAATCACTAGTCAATCACCACCAGGCAATCACCCTCATCACCAGTCAATCACCCTCACCACAGGTCAGTCAACTTCAGTCCATCACCCTTACCACTAGTACTTCACCCTCACCACCAGCCCTTCACCTTCTCCATCAGTCCATCACCCTCACCATCAGTCCATCACACTCACCATCAGTCCATCGCCCTCGCCACCAGCCCTTCACCCTCTCGATCAGTCCATCACACTCACCATCAGTCCATCACCCTCACTATAAGTCCATCACCCTCACTACCAGTCCTTCACCCTCACTACCAGTCCTTCACCCTCACCACCAGTCCTTCACCCTCACCATCAGCCCATCACCCTCACCATCAGTCCATCACCTTCACCACCAGTCCATCACCCTCAGCACCAGTCAATCACCACCAGTCCATCACCCTCACCACCAGTCCCTTACTCTCACCACCAATCCATCACCCTCACCACCAGTCCATCACCCTCACCACCAGTCCATCACCCTCACCACCAGTCCATCACCCACACCACCAGTCCATCACCCTCACCACCAGTCCATCACCCTCACCACCAGTCCATCACCCTCACCACCAGTCCATCACCCTCACCACCAGTCCATCACCCTCACCACCAGTCCATCACCCTCACCACCAGTCCATCACCCTCACCACCAGTCCATCACCCTCACCACCACTCCATCACCCTCACCACCAGTCCATCACCCTCACCACCACTCCATCACCCTCACCACCAGTCCATCACCCTCACCACCACTCCATCACCCTCACCACCAGTCCATCACCCTCACCACCAGTCCATCACCCTCACCACCAGTCCATCACCCTCACCACCAGTCCATCACCCTCACCACCAGTCCATCACCCTCACCAAGTGTTCATCACAACCGTCAGTCGCTCATCTCAAGCGTCAGTCGTTCATCATAATCGTCAGCCGTACATCACAATCCTGAGTAGTTCATCACAATCGTCAGTCGTTCATCACAATCGTAAGTCGCTCATCACAATCGTCAATCGTTCGTCACAATCGTCAGTCGTTCACAATCGTCTGTCGGTCACAATCGTCAGTCGCTCACAATCGTTATTCGTTCACAATCGTCATTCGTTCACAATCGTCACCAGTCCATAACCCTCACCGACAGTCCATCACCCTCAAACAGCCCATAACTTTCCTCACCAGTCCATCAACATCACCACCAGTCCACTCTCACCAATAGTCCATCACACTCACCACCAGTCCGTCACCCTCACCACCAGTTCATCACCGTCACCATCAGACATTCATCACAATCGTAAATCGTTCATCACCGTCACCGTCAGTCATTCATCACAATCTTAAATCGTTCATCACAATCGTCAGTCGTTCATCACAATCGTCACAGTCCATCACCCTCACCACCATTCCATTAACCTTACCATCCGTAAATCACAATCGCCAGTCGTTAATCTCAATCGTCAGTCGTTAATCACAATCGTCAATCGTTCATCACAATCGTCAATCGTTCATCACAATCGTCAGTCGTTAATCACAATCGTCAGTCGTTAATCACAATCGTCAGTCGTTAATCACAATCGTCAGTCGTTAATCACAATCGTCAGTCGTTAATCACAATCGTCAGTCGTTAATCACAATCGTCAATCGTTCATCACAATCGTCAATCGTTCATCACAATCGTCAATCGTTCATCACAATCGTCAATCGTTCATCACAATCGTCAATCTTTCATCACAATCGTCAATCTTTCATCATAATCGTCAATCGTTCATCACAATCGTTAATCGTTCATCACAATCGTTAATCGTTCATCACAATCGTCAGTCGTTCATCACAATCGTCAGTCGTTCACCATCGTCAGTCGTTCACCATCGTCAGTCGTTCATCACAATCGTCAATCGTTCACAATCGTCAATCGTTCATCAGAATCGTCAGTCGTTCA
>NW_027200188.1:0-23339 GCF_038502225.1 Cherax quadricarinatus | reverse complement strand
GATGAGCCAAAGAGACGCTAGGAGGAGCATTTTTAAGAATAAATGTGGTTATACCTTGGCTGGAACAACACGCTGTAGGCACGATTCACGGGATCCCTAAACATCAAGGCGAAGTAAATAATCGAGGCAAGAATAGCAGATGAAGGACAGGAGTAACCAGATTACAGAAGAGGAAACTATGAAGGTATGAGAGAATTCCTGAATTAAAAACAATGGGAAAGAGAATTTACAATGACTCAGAACAGAGAGAAAATACATTTAAAATGTCCTCACCAAATTGTGGGTTCTCTGCAAAGAGGATTTTCATTGTTAAGATAAAATTAAGTGGAACGAGATAGGAAAAATAGTTGATGTTGAGTATATCCATTACATGGATTATGTTTGCCTTTATAATACTATGTAGTGGTATATTCCAGGAGTAACTGGCATCTTGACTGAAGGTTGAGAGTAGACACAAATACCCATTGGAATTATGACTCCCCACAAGGAGAGCACAACTAGATGAGTACCCTCTCATATATATGACACTAAAATAAGTATGAAAGTCTCTTCGGGACACTGAAAAATTACAGGAAGATATAAATAAGTAATGTTTTCCAGTGAGCAGGGGAGAACAACATGTCGTTCAATGGCGATACGTTCCAGCTGCTTAGGTATGGAAAGAATGAAGAACTAAAAAGGAATACTGCATACAAAACTGAAGAGGATCAAACAGAAAGAAAGGAACGCATGAAAGACTTGGGAATAATTATTTCAGCTGACCTTTCTTTCAAAGAACACAATAAGACAAAGGTCACAACAGCCAGGAGAACTGGGTTGGTAATGAGAATCTTCAAAACAAAGGGAAATAATGCCAGTTTTTACCTGGAGTTTACCTGGAGAGAGTTTCGGGGGTCAACGCCCCCGCGGCCCGGTCTGTGACCAGGCCTCCTGGTGGATCAGCGCCTGATCAACCAGGCTGTTGCTGCTGGCTGCACGCAAACCAACGTACGAGCCACAGCCCGGCTGATCAGGAACTGCCTTTAGGTGCTTGTCCAGTGCCAGCTTGAAGACTGCCAGGGGTCTGTTGGTAATCCCCCTTATGTGTGCTGGGAGGCAGTTGAACAGTCTCGGTCCCCTGACACTTATTGTATGGTCTCTTAACGTGCTAGTGACACCCCTGCTTTTCATTGGGGGGATGGTGCATCGTCTGCCAAGTCTTTTGCTTTCGTAGTGAGTGGTGATACTTTTCAAATCGCTAGTGCTTCTTCATTTGGAATATTCCTGTGCTGGGGGCCCCGTTCAGGGTGTTAGAAATATCAGAGCTGGAACAAATACAGAGATCGTTTACTGCCCACATAGAGCCAGCAAAGCATTTAAATTACTGGGAACGCCTTAATGTCTTAAATATGTACTCACTGGAGCGGAGGAGAGAGAGAGATGCATGATAATATATACCTGGAAAGTACTTGAGGGCCTAGTTCCAAATTTGCACACTGCGCTAACAACATACTGAAGCGAGAGATATGGGATGAAGTGCAAAATAAACCCAGTGAAAAGCAGGGGTGCGGTGGGCACAATGAGAGAACACTATAAACATCAGTGGTTCCAGACTCTTCATCATCTTACCAGATATCCGAAACAATGCTGGGACAAGTGTAGAAGTTTTCAAGAGGAAACTGAACAAGTATCTTCACCAGGTGTCAAATCAACCAGCCTATGATGGATATGTGGGGCATCAGGCCACTAGCATCAACAGCCTGGTTGACCAGGCTAGCACCAGACGACCCTGGCCCATGGGCGGGCTCCGGGAGTAGAAAGATTCTCGGAACTCATCAAAGGTATATTAAAGGCATGCAAACTGACTGGTTGGCTGGCTGACTGATCGACTGACTGAATGATCAACTGACCAAATGAATGAATGGCTGGCTTTCACGCACGCACACACACGCACACACACAGCTGACGTATCAAAATCGCCAGTTTTGTTGTGTGTGTGTGTGTGTGTGTGTGTGTGTGTGTGTGTGTGTGTGTGTGAGAGAGAGAAACAGAATGTACAGAGTTAAGAGCCATGAAGGAAATCACAAGAGGCCGTAAGCGAGGGAGTCTCTAAGTGAAGTGAAGCGGCAGACGAGGGAACAACGAGAAGCCAGCGCAAGCAGCTGCCACTAGCGCCAGTGAAGACTTTAAAGAATTACCTCCTAGGAAGAGATGCAAGTGGGATCCAGCATTTTGCTTCCCAGCGATCGATGAAGGCTTACGTGGAGAACAAAATAAAAGGGAAAAAACAGATTTTTAAAAGGTGAAAGTAGCAACAATGAGGAAAATATGAGAGGCAGAATGAAACCACCGTTGCAATAAAACCTTGACGGCTTTAAATCTTCAGTCTTGATTGAAGAGATTGAGAATTAAAATGACTAAAAGAATGAATGGGGCAACGAAAGATTTGAGGAAATTAAGGATAAAAACATTATGTGTGAAAGCGACTGTTGTGGAATGGCGTGAAATACAAAGTATGAGAAAAAAAATAAAAACTACATAATAAGCAACATTAATAAAAAGCTAAACAAAGCTGCTGTGAGTAAAGAAGAAAAGAAAGAAGATTTTTTCTCAAAAAAAAGGGGGAATATAAACAAAAAATATGTAACGATTGAAGTAATAAAAACAAAATAGTCAGATCTTATTTTAAAAAATGCAAAAAAAAAAAAAAAGGAACAGCACCATTTTTCAAATCAGAAATTTCAGAGCCTAGACGCGGGGGTGACACGAGATGAAAGAAATAATTGTGATAGGAAAACAAGAGCGCGCGTTGACCTGGGAAGCTAGGAACAAGATAGCAAGGAAGAGGAGGTTGTGACTGAGAACTTCAGGAAATAGTGTGATATCAAGGAGGCTGAGCGTAGTGTACCCCGAGAATTGAACAAGCATGATAGCAAAGGGTTCTCAGTGCCCTGGGAATTGAGGAGCCGAGGAGATAGCGAGGTCAAAGATGTACTGTGTAAACAGTAACTTCGAAGCGAAACGCACAGTGTGTTGACGTGAAGTTTTGGGAGATATGACTGCAACTTGTGGCCTCTGAGATTCTTCCCTCCCAGGCTAATAGAAAGGAAAATATGTCTTAGATCAGTCAATGTCTTTGACAGGATTTATTTTAAGGAGTCACACAGGAGAGAGAGTCCCCTATCCTTCTACAAGAAATTAAACACAAATCATAATTTGCAGTCTCTTACACCTGGACCTCACCAACACCCCACCCTGTCCCTACTTTTAAGGTTCAGGCATCTTCACGTTCAGTAAATAAAACAGTTCTTTCCTCACACGTCTGTCCATCTATTCCCACCGCATTTCTCCCACCGATTTCATCCAACAAATATTCTCTCTCTCTTGTTCCCCGAGCAAGTTCTCTCAGTCACACTGTCTCTTAAGACACCTCCCTCCCATACCCTTAGTACCTCACACCAATCACAAACACTCACACGTATACACCATACATGCCAAGCACTTATAACATATATCGACATCACAATCATCATACTGTACACTCTACCATACATACAAAGTCAGATCACTTCCCTGTCTCAAAACACAAGTCGTAATCTTACTCTAGTATTTCTTGCCCTTCCTCCTTCCTATAATCTCTTCCACTCCATATCAATCAGAAATTTACCATACAGAGATTTACATTGCAGTTACGTATAAAAATGCAGATAGAATTTCAAAACAATCATTTTGGCAAAATATTAAAAGATGAAAGCCCATTCATAATCTCAGTAACTAAAATTAGTTAAGAGATATAATCATAAATGAAAGTCAGAAGATATTCAAATTTCTGGATATGAAAATTTCTTCTGCCTTAGAGCTGAAAATATAACCGCAGAATACCCTAGAGTTTTTATGAATGTTATATTCAACCCACTACCGAACAACAGAAGATGACGCAGAGTATCATTGCGCAACATCAAGGTCGGGGACCAAGTTCTTGATAACAGGCGAACTCATCCATAGTAAAACGTACTAGAACTGTGACCTCCATGGTGACAGACAGAGGTACAGAGCCAACCTCTCGGACTCAACAATGAAGACCTTCCTCAGACAAAAATACGAACCTATAAGAGTGGGAAGTGAAGGTAATCCAGCGAGGCTGAACCGTGTAGTCTCTTCAACAAGCACAATCCTATATAAATCAAACTGCTAGATGCCTCTAGGGACTTGCAACCAATGAGAGACGAGTTCCTACTGCACTTCCTACTGGAAGTGATAAAAGCAGCAGAGGAAATAAAAGAAAAATGAATTTATACAAGAATAACGGCCATAAAAGTATGAGACGAATTATGTCAGACATAAGCTGGAACACTAAACAGTGGAAAAACTCGCTGGAAATGGAATCACTTGATTGCAAATGCGGTGAAGCGAGATGTACCAGTCCAAACTCCTAAGGTAAGCAAACATCAGTATTTTTCTATGGCTTAAACAAAGCGACAGTAACTGTAATGTGAATATAGGAATTTTCTGTTCGCATTTATAAATATAGTTTAGCTTTTATGCATTTATTGCTATTAATATACATTATAACTGGTTATATATGATTAATCAGGCCAAATATAACCTAACTTAAAATAATTATACTAACGTACATAAAGTAAAAAATATAATGTTATCGTTAGGAGGGCTGGTTTGATTTTAATTACATACAAAGAAGTAAAACTTATAAAAGGAAGAGGCTGGAACAGCTGCAAAGAACAGCTAACAGAGATTAACATCAGCTTATAGATACAGTAACACCATGTAACAGACACTAACATCGGTTAACAGAAATACTAAAACCAGCTAACGGAAAGGCAAGATAGACAGTCAAAAACGATTACCTTCAAGCAAAGAGGAGAACGGAAAGAAAATATGAAAGCCCAAACAAAATCTGTAACAAAGCTGCTCACATTCATATCTGGAGGAAAATGAGAGAGAAGAATCAGGTGATAACATTGAAAGAATATTAGTAATTACTCTCACACACATTGTGAGGAAGGTTTGCAGTGAACTAAACAAGTTTTAATGAACAAGAATTTGGGAGAGTTAGAGAGAACAAACCAAATGGAACTCTAAAACATTGAACCTACTAATGACGAAAGAGGATCCAGATGGAACATTGTATATCAAAAAAGCAGAACCAAAGATAATAACGCTAATGACTCTACAAAAAGTAGCTGAAGACTAGGAATAACTATAGGCAGGTAAACTGCCATATATCTGGAACATGACACACATAATGGTGACATTCAAGGAATTTTTAACTAGTCTGTCATGAAAAATAACGTAAAGGGTAATAGAAAAAAAAGATTCCTGAAACAAAAAGCACAAATTCTCAGAGCACCACCAAAGGTACAGAAATGAAAAAAAAAAGGAGGGATGGGTGAACATCATTTTTCTAAGTTGAAGGAAGGCCTTTGACGCAGTGTCATACAGAAGACTACTAACCAGTCTTGAGAAACAAGCTATGGCAACAGTCAGGGTACTAGCATGAGTTAAGGAATAGTTGAAATATGACAAAGAAAATAGTAGTAATAAAAGCTGAAATGTCATTTGGTAGCAAATGATACCAAAATTATAAGGATGAATGGGGAGGATGGTAGAAGATTGCAAATCGACATAGTGAGACAGGTTATGCAAAATTTGTCCGGAAACACGACAAATGCCTTCGGACGGGGCATATGACCCTCCACTGGAGCTTTTAGTCATCTGACAAAGGCCTTCCGCTGAAGTACCGATACACCCATTTAAAAATTTAAGAGAACAATATTTGTTGTGAGCTGGTGAGACGTCGAGAGTGGTCGAATAAGTGGTTAGTGTACGTTCCATCTTGTCTGAGCATGGGCCCGATGCTAGATGTATGGATTCTGTATGAATCATTAAACTTAAGCTCAGTATCTTCGACTTCCCTGGTCAGTGCTTCCTTCTATATTTCAGATAATAAAGCTTCCCTTTAGGAGCTCAGTGATTCTTCATCTCCTGTTGAGGAGCGTCTCTCTCCAGTTTACTTTTTTCTTCTCTTTTTTTAGGGAAATATGCCTGGAGATACTTCAGCTGCCAGTAAAAAATTCATTCTTTGAAGGCACTGGTTTGGATCCATGTTATTTAAGATATCTTCCCAACATGTTTCATTTAAGATATAATTTATCTGATCCCAGTTGATGTTCTTGTTGAAGCTGAATTTGGTAAACACAGCATCGTAGCTTTATGCATTTTGTTGGTCAGGATCCCTGTGCATATAAGTCTAGACTTCGATTAGATTGTAATCCGAATTAGTTATTTGTGATAATGTTTTGTTTCTTACTAGGTCATCATTATTTGTAAAAGTAAGATCAAGTATGTTTTCCAGTCTCGTTGGCTCCACTATCTCTTGGCTTAGGTTGTATTTATTGCAGACATTTAGCAACTCGTGTGTGTGGCTTTTCAAATGAGCTTCCTCAGGGCCTGTCTATTAAAACAAGTTGTACAGCCCTTGTGGCTTAGCGCTTCTTTTTTTTATTATAATAATAATCTGCTAAAACATTATTTGCTACATTCTTCCATTTTGTATGTCTTTCACTGAAATCACCAAGCAGTAAGATGTCTGGAGCTGAAAGGTTTTTCCAGACAGTAATCAATCTTCAATAACTGTTCCTTGAAATGTTGGAAAGTTGCATCTGGTGGCTAATATACAACCACAGTGACTAAGTTTTGATTCTCGCTCTATACTGTTAAAACTTCAACTACTTCATTTATGGTGGTCAGTAACTCTGTAAATGAGCGACTCCTCGACATATAGGCCAACCCCCACTTGTTGACTGTGTAGAAGTCCACTGGTGAAAGGTATTTGTTGGTGGTGGATGGCTTAAGGCTTCATATATTCGCAAAAACAAATGAAGTCGTTCTGCGTGTTTGTTGAGTGGATTTTCTTGTTGGTATCAGTAGTTGTAGTCCTGGAGGGGCATGGAAGGCCACTGGCTGTGCCTCCAGTCCAACAAGGCTCCAAAGTAGTGGAATATTTTGGTTATTTCTTTCCATTTTCTTTTTCCTTCCACTAAAAAATCATTTGGATTAGGATTTTCGTAACTACAATAGTTTGTTTTATGGGGTCTGTACCTCCTGGCCCCTTTTAAATGGTATGTAAGGCGGTTGATGTTGTAGCATTGTTTTTTGAGGACTGATGAGTGACACATTTCAGGATGGAAGAATGGTCTCGTGTAATGTACTTTTTCTTGGTAGGTCTCTACTTATTGCTGAGTCATCTGTATGTTAAACTTTATTCCTCTCCCTCCCAGGTTCCATATATGTTGGCTAGACTATGTAAGAGGACCTCTTTGTTTTCCTGCTTACTGTTTACTACTCTCCTGAGTACTTTAATGAGCATATAACTCAAGGAAACCACTCGAACACCTTGGACGAATCACTCGGACAAATCACTCGGACAAATCAAATTATTCAAATCGCTGGAACAAATCACTATACAGTAACACACTAGCGGGCTCGAACAGTAGCACACAGTCATACATAACTGTTAAGCCACCTCAGTTAATAGTTACCAGATGGGTACAAGAGCTAGAGATCACGTCTGCCAACTCAAACAGGTAATTAAAACATTCATTATATAGGTGTGTGTGTGAGTGTGTGTACTCACATATTTGTGGTTGCAGGGATCGATTCACAGCTCCTGTGGGTTTGTGTGTGTGGAACCTGCTCTTGGGAAAGCACGTAGGTTCCCTGTGTATGTGTGGAGCATAACACTTGTACACGCTTATAAGCACAACGTGTACGTCAGTGTACGGATGTTCACTCCCTGTATTAGAACCATCCAGCCACCCCGCTAAACAGTGACTGCTACACCGACCTTCACTCCTGAGATAATGAGCTGCACCAAGCGACAGTGCGAGGGCTTGTATACAAGTCAGGTCGTTTGTAGATACATAAGATCATTTTCGTGAAGGTGAGGTCGTTTATGTGAAGGTGAGGCTCATTTGTGTGATGGCTAGGTCATCTGCGAGAAGGTGAAATCATTTGTGTGTAAGTGAAGTCATGTGTATTCAGATCGGGTCGTTTGTGGGTCGGTGATGGTCCTTTGCGTTTAGGCGAGATCGTTTGTATCGGTGATATGTGGGTTGTTAGGTCGTTTGAAGTAACTTTTCATGTGACGGTGAAGTTGTTTGTGACGGTGACGTCGTTCCATATGATAGTGAGGTCGTTTCATGTGACAGTGGGGTCGTTTGATGCTACCTGAAGGCATTTGATGCGACCTAAAGGTCACTTCATGCGACTTAAAGGTCATTTTCCTTAAAAAAATACAAAAATCATTCATCACACAAATGAAAGACTTCTTTCTCTTTAAAATTTCAACTTAGTTCTCATGAATGCAATTTTTTTCCTTGTTCCAAAATTTGCAATAGGCAAAGATCGCTGAAAGAAATATGCGTAGGACCCTTGTATACTTGATGAATAATATACAACAGAAATACCTGAGGGAAGTCAACTTTCCCTTAAAAAAAATATGGTCCATTTAGGTCATATATTTTCTGGTGATATGAAATTTAAGCGATTTGGAAATTCATGCTCGTTATACACACTTAACGAGGGCTCGTTGCAAAGCGACAGTCAGTCTTACGAGATAATTAGCGAGCACGGGAAGGCATGCTTGAGTCGTACATCATCTTAACAAACTAATTAATTACTGATATAAACACATAAATCCTTTAGTCTGCACTGAGAAGGAACGAAGCTGAGTACAATAGTAAAGAACATATAATTTGAGAATATATATTTATACATATATATATATATATATATATATATATATATATATATATATATATATATATATATATATATATATATATATATCGTGCCGAATAGGTAAAACTTGCGATTTCGTCTTAAATAGCAATGCTCTTCTTGCCGAATAAGGCAAGCGAAAATTTGTGTATGCAATAAGTTCGGAAAAATAATTCTGAACCTAACGAAAAAAATATATTTCATTGTGTTCGTTTATTATTAAATTACTGTAAACTTATCTAAAATATATTTAGTTAGATTAGGGTAAATGAAATTGCACTTCAGAACACTTGCAATATAATTCAAGTTGTCTTCCGATAACCGCACTCTGTTATGAGGCTTCATTGTTGCTACTATAGTACGTCAGGCAGGCAGACAGAGTAACAAAGACAATATGAGAAGTTTTCTGATGTAGATATGTAGATATAAATGTTAAAAGAGAAAAAACTAAGAATACAAATAAAAGAGTAATTGGTGTCGTGTTAGGAAAGTAGATGGCGTTGGACAGCAGTAAACAGTGTCAGTATGTGTGCGTGTGTGTCAGTTGAGACATCTGCGTCTCTCACCTACTCTCTCTCGGGAACTACGTGGGTACTTTTTATTGCCAAGAACAACTAGGGACCTGGTCATTTTGTAGTACTTCTTCCTTGTGAAAAAGTATCCGGGAAACTGTCGCTGTCGAGATATATAATAACAATTCTGTCAGTCGCTGCTTGTTGTGAGGAACTGTTGAAAGTCCTGTATATTGTGAGTAACTATCCAGGTACCTGCTGGTTGTGTAAACCATACCCCCGGCCGGGATTGAACCCGCGGTCATAGAGTCTCAAAACTCCAGCCCGTCGCGCTAGCCACTAGACCAGCTAGCCACAATAAGATTCATCCAACTAGGTATATTTCTGGTGTAGAAATATACCTAGTTGGATGAATCTTATTGTGGCTAGCTGGTCTAGTGGCTAGCGCGACGGGCTGGAGTTTTGAGACTCTATGACCGCGGGTTCAATCCCGGCCGGGGGTATGGTTTATTTGCAATCGTGTCATTACGATTTCTTAAGTCAAATTCTATCCAGTAGCCTTTTTGCGAAAATTTAAAGGCCTGTCTGCTAATGGAACACACATGTCGCATTAATTTAACAAATAGCCAGTGCTAATTTGTTACTCTTTAAGTGTCAGTTTATTATACATACATTATACTGTATCACTGAGACTGTTCTTATCACATGTATTTTATATTCATTTCTGTGTGATTGTTATTAGGTGGACGTGATCTTATTTTCACTAGGGTTATCGCGCCCGTGCAAGTGGGGGTTAGCACGTGATTGGCTGTACGTACGTTACCACTGTACGTACGTTCATCACTGGTTGAAGCTTCAGCCCACGTACCCGAGGAAAATGGAACGAACACTAAAAGTAGGTACCAGTGGGAATAACCATGTACACATCCAAGCATACGTACAGGGGACATCAGAGACACGTACGCTCGTCCGTAAGCGTGCCGGGAGCTCTGGCCTTAATAATAACAATAACAGCTCGTCTTGTCCTCTGGTGATATCATCTTCACTGTCTCCTACATCAAGCATTATTGCCACTTTCTTGATCTTCAGGCAGATAATATTGTCTTTTATTTCCGTCTTGTTGTTAGTGTTTACGGACGGTCTATCAGTTAGCCTTATTGCTGGAGACCGAGTGAGTATTTTGTGGTTGTTTATTAAGAATACGAGGAGTTAGGATTGAAATTTTTGGCTGGCTACCTCATTGTTTTCTGCCTCATCTCTCTCTCTCTCTCTCTCTCTCTCTCTCTCTCTCTCTCTCTTGCTCTCGATAAATCTAGCTTTTTTTAGCAGTTCTGTAGTCTAGCGTCCGGGGATCTATATTATTTTATTAATCTATCGAGAATATAATGTTGATGTCTTCAGAATATCTATCGATATTTTTTATATGTAAAATATTAATCTAGCAGAAAAAGTATCTCAATGCCTTTCTCTGAATTCCGAAAGTTTTTTTTCACTCCCAGAGCCCGGCCTTATGCCAGGCTTTGCTGAGAGAAGAAATACAAACATGGAAAAAATAATCTATTTTTATTTTCATTAGTTTGCCTCTATATTATGTATTTTGTAGCGTCACACTACACAAGGATACAAAGATTATTCAGATTTTAGACCGTCTCTTTGATCGTGGTAGACCATGTAGTAGACTGTAGAATTGCCGACAATATCTTAGGTAAAAGGACGCAAGTGCAACTAATGTGACATTTTACTGTGGCAACGTTTCGCTCTCCAGGAGCTGTATCAAGCCTTTTACCTAACGTGGTATAAAGGGTATCCCTGAAGGAGGACCTCTAAGAGGTCGCCTGAATTTTTCTTGTTTCTCCTCCAACTTTTAATTTCATGTTCTTAACACGAGAACATCTCATCCGATCGGCTTCAGATTTCCATCTCTGGTTTACAGCAACTTGAGCAACTTCGGAATAATTCGGTCCAAATCGGACCGATACGTCGTCGTAAGCTTTCTTTTTTTTTCCTATGTACGGGTTATTTGTGAACTGTCATGTACAGGCGCCCAATTACCATAGTCAAGGGACACATTCCCAGCTTTCCGGAATGTAAACAAACCATACCACGGGTGGGGTTTGAACCCGCGGTCATTGAGTCTCAAAACTCCAGATCGTCTGGAGTTTTGAGACACACTAACCGCGGGTTCAAACCCCACCCGTGGTATGGTTTGTTTGCAATCATGTCATAATGATTTCGTGAGTCACCTTTCCGGAATGTCTCCGGTAACTTAAAATAAAACTGTTTCTTTGCTTCAAACGTACGAAAAATGGTTCCTCTTAATTCGACAACAACTGAGAGTGAATTTGAAATATGTAATTGCACATCTGACAATTTTATGTGCAAAAATAGTCAGGAATTTTTGTACCCGTTGAATCACGTTAAATACATTTAAACGGTTTCAGTATTTATTAGGTGATGCATCATACGGACAGAATAGTTCCCGTTATGTTTATTTTACGTGCGAGCAAATTTGTCAATAAATTTCTTTATGAAAATTGGAAGCGTTGAAATATATGCGATAACTGGAGAATGCCTCTTCAGATCGAAATCAATTTTTTTTGTCAGCCTGTGTTTCCCAGAAGGCAAGATTCACATTGTTACTGGGACACACGAGACCCAATTTACCAATTTTATTCAATAAACTCTGATATTAATTTCCATTCCTTCAAAATATTTATGGTGATTCATTCCACGAGAAGGATGGCAAAGTTTAGATTCTGTAGGAACAAACTTGGAGACTTTGGATTTAGAGCAGTTACAGGAGAATGCCTTTACTGATAAGCTTCAAACTTTCAGTGTTGATTGACTTTATTAAAGGAAAACTTGGAGTTAATATCAGTTACAAATTTTAAACTCAGTTTTATTAGTTTTTTCAACATGTTATCTCGAGTATGTCACGTCTGGTCGGCTTCAGATATATAGGCGCTGGTACTAAATTAATCTGAAGTACATTTGTATTAAATATGGACTGTTCAGGTGCCAATTTGACAATTATGAAATTGGACTGTCTTCAAAAACACACATTCAATTATTTTTTTATGATTGTAAATAACTATAAAGAAAGGAAAACAGAAATATTGAAACATTTTTATACCATTTCTCGTTTCACAAGTTCAGTGAACCTTTAAATGCTATACGACATCATGCCAGGGCCGGGAGTGTTCTTCTCTACCATTAGCTTCTTTTTGTAAGGTTTCAGTTTATAACTACAGAATGCCTTATTCGATCGGCTTTAAATTTTCAACCTTGGTGACCTGTCACTGGGTAAGTAGTAGCTGAAAAAGTGGAGGTGACTTCTGCTAAATTTTAATGTAGACATTTTTCTAAATTAGTTTCTTGCAATAACTCTGGAAAGCCTCTTCAGATAGGCGTAAAAATTTTCAAGATTCGTGTTTAGGCGTTTATTTCGTCACTTTTAATCTCAAAATGGTACCAATATTTTGTAGTAACTAGTATACCTAGTCGAAGAGGGTATCTGAGTCTGGTGAGGGGTTTTTGGTCCAAGGAACTTGATTTTTCTCATTCCTTAGATCTAATCTCAATACCTCCCTTTCCCCAACCGCCACAGGACTCCTAAAGGTTTAGCGCATCGCCCTGTTAAATAATCTAAGCAGCATCAGTCTAAAATAGCCGAAGCCTTTTTTGAAATGGATAGAATTATTGGGTTTAGGCTGTGTAGGCGTATTTTTTATAATGCTGTGTATTAAGTGCATTTTCTTGTCGCTTTTAAACTTTTAGGGCTGAAGTGTTCTTATGCCGATGCTTAATTTTGGTCATATAAGATTTACTGCGACAATTTTATTAAACAAACTGGTTACCCTAGGTTAAATCTACAATATACAATTTCTGGGCTTAAAACAACTGTGTGCTCTCAAGGCAACTATAAAAAAATGAAAGTTGTCTACCCAAAGCCCTAGTAAAAGTTACTTGCATGCTTGCTTACTTGCTTATTTACTTATTTATCTTTTAAGCGCTAGTCAATCTTACCTAGAGAACAGTTGTGTTTTTTTTTCCTCTAAGTCCCATGTTGCATTTTTATAGAAGAAACTGGGACAGTTGAAATGCTGTTTTCCATTTGACAATTTCTAAATGCCACATCCAATACGTTTTAACACTTCAACGCTAATAACTTAATACTGCAAATTCTGAATAGCTTCAAGCTTAATGCGCTGGTGTATTTTAGGATGCTGATCTCAAAAATAACAAGAGTATGCCTCTTCAGTTTGACTTCGAGGCTGGTGTTTCTTGTTTTATTTTGCCAAGTTTTTAATGGAGACATTAGAATCTTACTTTCCATGTGATAACTTGTGAATCCTTCTTCTGACTCGTTTCAAAACTTCACTGCTATTTTTTTTAACTATACTACAAACATATGCTTCACTCTGCACTGTTGCTACCACGTTCATTGCGGCACTGAAGTCTGCTTCCACAGTCACCGAAATACATTTAGGTTTATCAATCGTAGATCTGTGTTGCATCAGTGATTTGTTTTATATACTTTCCACCGAGAGAACTTTTCTGTTCTTTTGTGGGCATTTTAAGTGGGAAAAAAAATTAAAAAAAAAAATGTTTTATATCCAGTGTTTGTCGTAGAGAAAATAGGAACCTAGACCAAACCGATTAAATTCTTGAGAGTAATTAATAAATATTAATTACTTACTGCACTGACTACTGACTTAAATTAAAAGTACAGTATTTTAACTGACAATAATAGTCGTTTATTACCGATATTTTTGGGTGCAGAAATATTCCTTTTGTTGAAATATTATATAAAACAGTTATGAAATGAAGAGTCAAAGTACCAGCAGAGAGAGAGAGAGAGAGAGAGAGAGAGAGAGAGAGAGAGAGAGAGAGAGAGAGAGAGAGAGAGAGAGAGAGAGAGAGAGAGAGAGAGAGAGAGAATCAACAAAGGTATATAAAACATGCAAAGATAAATGTTACCTTTTCTCTCTCTCTCTCTCTCTCTCTACGTGTGTGTGTGTGTGTGTTTCCTGTCCTCTTCACCACACTCCTCTCTACTTTAATCTCTCGCACACTTGTCCTATCTTCAACACCACTCCTATTCTTTCTTTCTTCTTTCTCTTCCTCTCTGCACTTCTATCCCTCTATTTTATTCAATCTTGCTCCCTCATTTCTCCTGTACCACATATCAGTACCATCTCATAAACTTCAATTTTCATCAGACGGTTCAGGAAGCGTGGGGTCAATCAGTCTGTTTGTGCTAGCTGCTTGTTTTCTCCGAGCAGACACAACACAACAGTACTGTTGTGTCTGCCTACCACTACTTTATCGATATTTTATATGTGAAGTTAGCCCCAGTGTCGATATTAGTTTCACATCGTCCTGGTAAATCTTGCCTTTCGAATGTGTATGTGTGTCAAGTTTTTTCGTAATATAGCTATTGATTAGACGATTGTACTGATGTCCAAGATATTTATGGAATATCTGTAGAGTAATATGTTCTTAACATCTGTGAAGTATAACGCAATCTCCCTCTCTCTCTCTCTCTCTCTCTCTCTCTCGTTGATGCGAGGTTTGTTATATATCTGTAACCTGTTAATGGGGTTTAAAGCATATTGACTCTAAAGAATCATCAAGGTTGTGTATTACCAATCAAGATGACTCTAATACCTAAAATAACGATCAAAATAAACTCTCACTGTATACTCACCGAAAAATACACACCTCTCGGTGTATATATTCTGACGGTGTTAGTGAGGCAGGAAATACACGTGAGAAAAATCTACGTTTTTAGTTTTCACTCTTTTGTTTATCTTTTATTTACGTGTTTTAACGTCACTCTACGCCAGCATACAAAAGTTATCCGAAATTTAGATCGACCTTTTTAAGAGCGGGTTGTTTTATCTGACCTCGCTCTTTAATTCCCACTGTTGGATCAATAGCTTGTTTATCAACTTGCCAAAAAGTGAACTTTTCCCTTTTTTGTAGGTACACGTTATGTAAAAAAAAAAAAAAAAAAAGAGAGAAAAAAGAAGTATATTTTTTTTTGCTTTGACGGTGTTTGTCTTACAGGAATTAAAGCTTCAAGTCACACTGTTTATATTTACAGCAATAAATAATTTCAACTATTCTTTCGAAATTTGATTAAAAGGATAAAGAAGTATTTTCAAGCGCTAAACCCATGTGGGTTAATCAGTGCAATCTGCTGAACGGAAGACAGACGCGCTTCCTATTGTGCTATATCGTGATTTACTGTTATTAAAAGAATAGCACAGGTGAGAATAGTTATTAGTACAAATTACATACTATAGAGTACTGACTACTCATTTAAATTAATTAGTAATGATTTGTTAAGTGGAGAAATGTTCCTTTTCTTAAATTATTGAAAACGTAATTTATAGGTAGTCAGAGTGGATCACTGTTCATCTGTAAGGAACAGTGAAAGAACCGGTTACATTACCAGAAGTTACATAACCGGTTACATAACCAAAGTTACATAACCGGTTACATAACCAGAAGTTACATAACCGGTTACATAACCAGAAGTTACATAACCGGTTACATAACCAGAAGTTACATAACCGGTTACATAACCAGAAGTTACATAACCGGTTACATAACCAGAAGTTACATAACCGGTTACATAACCAGAAGAGTTACATAATACCTTTGATAATACATGCCAGGATACTTAGGACTAAGAATGATAAAGAAGCATAGACAGTACTAGCAGAGAAAGTCTCACTATAACTCTCTCTCTCTCTCTCTCAACCCTCTGCCATATTTTTCACCCCTGTACCACACTTCTTTTCCCTATATTCTTTCACACTTTTGTCTACTCTTCCACACCAATGCTATTTTAATCGGCTTTCCTCTGTAGGTCTCTTCTATTCTCGTATATTCTTCTGCTTCATCCCTCTCACCTCACTTCTCCTCTCCTTCACGTCCTTTCCCTCTCAACCACCAGAAAATTGTTATTATTATAATCAAGGGAAGCGATAAACCAGTATGATTATACAGCGCCTGGGGGGGGGATATGGAAGGCATTCAGGCTTAATTCGGGGAACTGGAGCACAGATCCAATTCCCTAAATCAAGAGCCCCTCACCAACATCAAGGAACCTTCCCTGAGGGGAACCACCAGAAAAGCCAGGAAACTTCGGATATGCCAGACTGTTGGTGTCCGTCACTTGCTTTTTCATTGCAGGTGAGCTGCTCACAGTAGAACTATGCAGTGTCTGTCTACCATCACATTTTCGACGTCTTATGTGTCGAGTCGACATCAGTGTTGACTTTAATCTCATCTTATAATGATAAATACAACTTTGTTGCCAATTCTGTCTACCCGCATAAATGTTGACATGTGTTTTAATATATCTATAGAATATAATTCATTGTCGATGGACTGGATTTCAGGAAAATTATTATTATTATATTCACAATGTAAAGGGAATAACCCTTATCATATCTGCCAAGCAGCGTAGTTTTATGCAGTTTTCTCTCTGTGTTCGTTGTGGGGTTTTTGGTGAGGCAGGAAAAGTAAGAGTATAAAAAATCTACGTTTTCCATTTTCATTTTTTTCCTACGTTTTATTTCTGTGTTTTCATGTCACTCTATACCAGGATAAAAAAAAAAAGTTATCTAAACTTTAGATTGATTTTTGGAACTTGGATCTTTTTATTGGGCTTTGCTATTTTCAACTCCTTTTATGCATACTCTGTGAGAAAAAAATGAAAATATATATATATTTCATTTTCATTCACAGTGTTTGTCAAACTTTAGGGGGAAACTGCTTAAATTCTTTCAAACTAAAAAAAAATATATATATAACTGTGGTCAAGAGGAGCAATTAACAGACAGTAGCTACAAAGAGTACTGACAACTCGCTTAAATTAATAGCTCAACTTTTTACTAAAAAAACTAGACGGTAATTAACAACTTTTACGTCCAGAAATACTCCTACTGCTATTAAAAAATATCAGAATCGCAGGCATTCGTAGGAATAAAATATTTATTATTTCAGTAAAATAAATTACTAACAAGAAAAATAATACTGGTAAAGACAGTATCAGCAGAGATAGTAGCAACGTAAATATTGTCAGAAGAGTGTGTTATTCTAGCAGAAATAGTGAAGTGTAATAAATAGTAGGCAAAATGATGCCGTCAAGCTGTGGGTAAAAATACACATATGCAAAGTTTAGGAGGTAGAGGTCAGATGAATTAAGTGTCACGTGCGATGAGGTCAAGTGCGGTGAGGTCAGGTGCGGTGAGGTTAGGTGCTGTGACGTCAGGTGCGGTGAGGTTAGGTGCGTTGAGGTCAGGTGCGGTGAGGTCAGGTGCGGTGAGGTCAGGTGCGGTGAGGTCAGGTGCGGTGAGGTCAGGTGCGGTGAGGTCAGGTGCGGTGAGGTCAGGTGCGGTGAGGTCAGGTGCGGTGAGGTCAGGTGCGGTGAGGTCAGGTGCGGTGAGGTCAGGTGCAGTGAGGTCAGGTGCGGTGAGGTCAGGTGCGGTGAGGTCAGATGCGGTGAGGTCAGATGCGGTGAGGTCAGGTGCGGTGAGGTCAGGTGCGGTGAGGTCAGGTGCGGTGAGATCAGGTGCGGTGAGGTCAGGTGCGGTGAGGTCAGGTGAGGTCAGGGGCCGGTAGATGAGTCTTCCGTTCATCACGGTATTGTTGGTAAAATTATTTAAGCAAAGATACCTGATACTCTAAAACTTCCAGAACTCTGGGCCGCTATACTGGACACTGTGATCAAGACTACGTCAAGACAGAAAGGTTTATGTAAATCACCCTTCATCAGCAACAACCTGGCTTCTTTCCGAGTTGTGGTGAACCACACATGCATTAGCGAGGCTGTTTCCTCTCCTTGCATATTTGTTTATCCTTCTTAGTCAGTCTAAGCTTCGGGATTTTTAACCCACATACACCTTATTGCAACCACTACATGGAATGACATGTTCCTGCAGTAGTTTCAACCCCCCCCCCTCCATCCCAGTAGGCCTCAGGCCTCTTTTTTTTTATCCAGTCCTTAATGGTGGATAATGAGCTGATAGCCACATCTATTTTGCGATTATGGAAAGCAAAAGGGACGTTCTGGCCACCTCGCCCACTTGCAAAATAACAAACCTGGGGAAGGGGACATGATTTTTGCAGTTATGTAATTGCCATTCTCTTATTGAAATAACTATGGGCTACAAATCCTTTCGTTTCTGAGGAGAACCCAGTGACTACGCCTCTCTTGGTGCGAACGTCATAGTGTGACAAAAATTGCATCGGATCATCCTTGTTCGTGAGTTGCCTAAATACTCTGAAACTAAACTTCCATATGCCTGTCCCTAAGAGGACGTACAGAACGGGAGTTCGCTGTCTCTTTCCCCCTCGACAATGAACTTAATGGTAGGATACATGCTGTTGGTTTCGGCTAGCACATATCACATTTATAATGAGAGCTTTGATGCATTCCGATTCTGTATTTTCTATATAATAGTTAAACAGCACTAATGTGGAGCCCATAGTTCTCCTTGAACGCTATCTTTATACATATTTCCCCAAAAAACGAAACAACTTTCATTGGAGCACTGTTTAACTGGGTCAAAAAATCTCTTTGAAACCTGGAGACTCGAGTTTTAAATGACTTGCTTTATCAAGTAATGACTCAAGTCATTACTTGATAAAGCAAGTCACGGGAACATTGTTACAGTAAAAATTTGTTTTTCACTTGTATCATCTTCAAATATCGTCAGGGGGAGGGAATATTTTCCTGGACAGAGGCCTGATTGACAGATAGGCAGTAGAGAATTTGCATAAATGGGGAAAAATCAGAGTTTGGGAAAGCTTTACGAGCGGTGTTCCATAGGGGTCAGTGTTGGACCCCTTGCTTTATCTACATAAACAACATAAATGAGGGAATAAATAGCGACATAACCAAGTTTGCCGATGACACCAAAATAGGCCATCGAATTAATTCTGAAGAAGACATTAGAACACTTCAGGAAGATTTGAGCAGACTGATGCAGTGGTCGGAGAAGTGACAGATGTATTTAATTTAGACATATGCAAAGTTCTAAACATTAGACAGGAAAATAACTATGCCACATATAAACTAAATAATGTAGATCTTAAAATATTACTGATTGCGAGAAGGATTTGGGAGTTCTGGTTAGCAGTAATCTAAAACCATGACAACACTGCATAAGTGTTCGCAATAAAGCGAAAAGAATCCTTGGCTTCATATCAAGAAGCATAAACAATAGAAGTACTCAGGTTGTTCTTCAACTCAGTATATCCTTGGTTAGGCCTCATTTAGATTATGCTGCACAGTTTTAGTCACCGTATCACAGAATGAATATAAATGCAATGGAAAACACGCAAAGGAGGATGACAAAGTTGATTCCACATATCAGAAATCTTCCCTATGAACATAGACTGAGAACCGTGAATCTGCAACCTCTAGAAAGGCGTACAATTAGAGGGGATATGATTGAGGTATATAAATGGAAAACAGGAATAAATAAAGGGAGTATAAATAGAGGGGTGTTATGTTACAGTTTTATAACTGCAGTGTAGGCATGCCTCTGTCAAGACAGTGATGGAGTGAATGGTGCTGAAAGTTTTTATTTTTCGGGCTACCCTGCCTTGGTGGGAAACAGCCGATGTGTTAATAAATGCAAAATAGCGTGCTAAAAATATCTAGTTTAGACAGGACTCGCAGCAATGGTATTAATTTGGAAAAATTCAGATTCAGGAAGGATACAGGAAAGCACTGGTTTGATAATAGAGTTGTGGATGAGTGGAACAAACTCCGGAGTACATGAGTGGGTAGGGGTGGGTGTGAGTTGGACCTGACTAGCTTGTGCTAATAGGTCTGAAGCCGTGTTCCTTCCTTAAATGGATGTTACCTCGCCTGACTAGATGGTTCATTGGCTTAAGCTGGTAAGAGATTTGGACCTGCCTCGCATGGACCAGTAGGACTGCTGCAGTGTTCCTTCTTTATGTTCTTATGAATAGACTATTGAAATAAGAAGCGGATAGTACTTCTCTCTCTCTCTCTCTCTCTCTCTCTCTCTCTCTCTCTCTCTCTCTCTCTCTCTCTCTCTCCCCCTCTCTCTCAGTTTCCAATCTTCTCCCAGTTTTCGCTCCTTCCCCACATCTCTCCTCACCACCTTATTCTCCCTCACACTTGTTCTTTATCCTTCACCTCTGCTATTTTCCAGCTCTTTCCTCTAAAGGTCTTCCTCCCTCGTTCCTCTCCTCCTCCTCAGTCCACCACTTCTCCCATTTTCCTTTCCTCCATGTTCCTCCTCATTTCCACAACTCCCACACACACCTTAACTTCTGGCAGAGGTGCCAAGGAGCGTGTGTACTAGTAGCATCTCGCTTTCTTCTTGCAGCAGAAAAAAACAACAGCAGGACTGCGTCTTGTTTACCTCACCCCACACACACTACAGCAAATATATCGAGTCCATCGCAGTGTCGATAAATTCGGACTTTATTGCAACAATTTCGACTCAATACGTTTCGATTTATTTTTTAGGGTGTATGTCGAGTGGAATCGTCACCGTCCTATTTTTTCTTAGTACTCGATGTTTAGCTGCTGGCGAGGCAGAAAATGCAAGTGAATATTTGTTCTATTTGATTTTCCTTCGAATTGTGCATTCTTAAACCTCATTCCACAACAGTACACGAAAGTCGTTCGAATTTTAGATTGATTCTTTGATCGAATGTTGTTTTATCCGCAATTGTTTTATTTGACGTGTTGGATCAATGGGTTGTTTTACAAGCTTACTGGGAAACGAGTAGGATGCTTAATTTATATACACGCCACGTATAAAAAATAGATATCTTAATTTTATAGAAATTCAAACTTTATTGGAAATTTATTAAATTAGTACCAGGATAGAAGAAGAGTTGGATATTACTCAGACAAGAAAGAAATACTTACAAAGATACCTAACACTATCAAGGGAATAGAGCATAATAATTCCAGAAAAAGTTCTGGAAAAAATAGTACTGGCAGAGCTCTCTCTCTCTCTCTCTCTCTCTCTCTCTATCTCTTTCACTCTCTCTCATTCTTCGTTTCCAACCTAGCCCCTCCGTCTCCCCTCCAGTCTCTCTCACGCTTTTCCTCTCACCTATCTCAATTCTAACCCCCTTCCCCACTTTTTCACTAAAAGTCTTCCATATTCATTTTCATCCTGTAGTCTGTCTTGTAAGACTGTAGTGTGTCTTGTTAGACTGTAGTGTGTCTTGTAAGACTGTAGTATGTCTTGTAAGACTGTAGTGTGTCTTGTAAGACTGTAGTATGTCTTGTAAGACTGTAGTGTGTCTTGTAAGACTGTAGTGTGTCTTGTAAGACTGTAGTGTGTCTTGTAAGACTGTAGTGTGTCTTGTAAGACTGTAGTGTGTCTTGTAAGACTGTAGTATGTCTTGTAAGTCTCTAGTGTGTCTTGTAAGACTGTAGTGTGTTTTGTAAGACTATAGTGTGTCTTGTAAGACTGTAGTGTGTCTTGTAAGACTGTAGTATGTCTTGTAAGACTGTAGTGTGTCTTGTAAGACTGTAGTATGTCTTGTAAGACTGTAGTGTGTCTTGTAAGACTTTAGTGTGTCTTGAAAGACTGTAGTGTGTCTTGTAAGACTGTAGTATGTCATGTAAGACTGTAGTATGTCTTGTAAGACTGTAGTGTGTCTTGTAAGACTGTAGTGTGTCTTCTAAGACTGTAGTGTGTCTTGTAAGACTGTAGTGTGTCTTGTAAGACTGTAGTGTGTCTTGTAAGACTACAGTGTCTCTTGAACTACAGTGTGTCTTGAAAGACTATAGTGTGTCTTGTAAGACTGTAGTGTGTCTTGTAAGACTGTAGTGTGTCTTGTAAGACTGTAGTGTGTCTTGTAAGACTGTAGTGTGTCTTGTAAGACTGCAGTGTGTCTTGTGAGACTGTAGTGTGTCTTGTAAGACTGCAGTGTGTCTTGTAAGACTGTAGTGTGTCTTGTAAGACTGTAGTGTGTCTTGTAAGACTGTAGTGTGTCTTGTAAGACTGTAGTGTGTCTTGTAAGACTGTAGTGTGTCTTGTAAGACTACAGTGTCTCTTGAACTACAGTGTGTCTTGAAAGACTATAGTGTGTCTTGTAAGACTGTAGTGTGTCTTGTAAGACTGTAGTGTGTCTTGTAAGACTGTAGTGTGTCTTGTAAGACTGTAGTGTGTCTTGTAAGACTGTAGTGTGTCTTGTAAGACTGTAGTGTGTCTTGTAAGACTGTAGTGTGTCTTGTAAGACTGTAGTGTGTCTTGTAAGACTGTAGTGTGTCTTGTAAGACTGTAGTGTGTCTTGTAAGACTGTAGTGTGTCTTGTAAGACTGTAGTGTGTCTTGTAAGACTGTAGTGTGTCTTGTAAGACTACAGTGTCTTTTGAACTACAGTGTGTCTTGAAAGACTGTAGAGTGTCTTGTAAGATTGTAGTGTGTCTTGTAAGACTGTAGTGTGTCTTGTAAGACTGTAGTGTGTCTTGTAAGACTGTAGTGTGTCTTGTAAGACTGTAGTGTGTCTTGTAAGACTGTAGTGTGTCTTGTAAGACTGTAGTGTGTCTTGTAAGACTGTAGTGTGTCTTGTAAGACTGTAGTGTGTCTTGTAAGACTGTAGTGTGTCTTGTAAGACTGTAGTGTATCTTGTAAGACTGTAGTGTGTCTTGTAAGACTATAGTGTGTCTTGTAAGACTGTAGTGTGTCTTGTAAGACTGTAGTGTGTCTTGTAAGACTGAAGTGTGTCTTGTAAGACTGTAGTGTGTCTTGTAAGACTGTAGTGTGTCTTGTAAGACTACAGTGTGTCTTGAACTACTGTAGTGTGTCTTGTAAGACTGTAGTGTGTCTTGTAAGACTGTAGTGTGTCTTGTAAGACTGTAGTGTGTCTTGTGAGACTGTAGTGTGTCTTGTAAGACTGTAGTGTGTCTTGTAAGACTGTAGTGTGTCTTGTAAGACTGTAGTGTGTCTTGTAAGACTGTAGTGTGTCTTGTAAGACTACAGTGTGTCTTGTAAGACTGTAGTGTGTCTTGCAAGACTGTAGTGTG